>NC_056727.1:533609005-533778496 GCF_019279795.1 Protopterus annectens | reverse complement strand
TTTACTGCAGTTGAGTGTATGCATAGCAGCATATGTACAGCAATGGTTTTCCATATACAGGGAAATAAGAATGAATCTGCACATGCTGTTTTGCACTAGCAGTTGAAGATAGAACAATGAGTGGTAAGCTACATTCAGCATTCATTCATCCATTTTGTAAGGTGCTTTCCTTGATGAGGGTCACAGTGGAAGCAAGACTCTCAAGACTTCCTTATCTCCAACAATTGACCTCACCTCAGTCTTGTAGGATTCCAGGCATTCCTGTGAAAGGTGAAAGATATAACCCCCGCCCCAAGTGTACCTTGGGTCTACCACAGGGCTTTTGCAAATTTTGATCATGCCTGGCACACCTCCTGGAGGCAGCAGTCAGGAGGCATCCACACTAATGGCTCAAACCATGTCAACTCTTCTCAATATAGAGGAAGAGCAATGCTGTTCATTGAGACAATCCCAGACTGCAGAACTCCCCTTTTATCACAGAGTGTGAGATCAGCTCCTCTATGAAGAACCTGATATGTGTTGCATGTATCTGTGATTGCATTCTTTTGATGACTAACAGAAACTCATGACCATAGTTGGGGGGACATACAATTAGCAATAAATTCAGACCTTCATTTTCAGTGTCAGTACTTCATCACCACAAGATGGTGTAAGACCTGCAGTAGTACCTTTGTTGCATCCATCTGCTGATCAATTTCCAAGTCTCCTCTATCCTTCTCGTGATAGTTAAATACCTTCAGTTAAGCTAAACATTTCCTCTTCATCTGCAGAGAGAAATCCACTTTTATTAGAAGAGAACCATGACCTTCGATTTGAAGGTGCTGATGCATACCCATGTCTACACACAGAACAGAAAACTCCTCTGGTAAATTTTTGGAAATCACAATCACTTAAGGCAAAAAAGACAGCGGTATGGTCAAACAACAAAGATGCAGGCCTTACATGTCTAAATTAGATGCTGTCCAAACCTTGCACGTGTCTTTACGTCCTGTCAATGGAAATCAAAAAGTGGAAGGGAGACAAGATACACCTGTGACAAAATCCTATGCCCACCATAAATATAATTAGTTTAATTCTGGATCACTGGCGTTACTCTTACTCTTACCTTTCAGCTACAGGGGCCAAATGGCACCCAGTAACAGCAGAGTTAGGACCCTATGTTCATTGCACTTTATACAAGAAATTCTTGGGATATGCAGACATATACACAATACTGAAAACCATGATCTCTCTCTCTCTCTCTCTCTCTCTATTATGTGCACAGGGTTAAAAAGCTGTTCTCCACCAGGGCAAGATCTCCATTGCTCTTTCTGTATCAGAGGCTTGACTACCAGGTGGTAGTGTCCTTTCCTGAAGCCTATAATAGCATTTCCCAGGGAAACTGAGCAGCATTATCCCAATATAACTGGAGTATGTCCTCCTATCCCCCTGATCTAAACTACTGACTTGAATCTTTTCATATCAGCTGGTCCTGGTACTGCCTCTTCAAATGATAGCATGACCAGTGAATTCAGAAGTTATTCAAAGTGCTCTGTCCACCTCTTAATAATGTTCTCAGTCATGGTCAGCATTTCTATATCCTCATTGATAAGAACTTGGGAGGTCACCTTGTGCCTCTTCTGAATCAGTGAATAGTTTATCAGGCTATACAAAAATCATTCTCTGCAGTTTGAGCAAACTTCTGGCATGCTTAGGTGTTTGTTTTGGTGAATGTTGAAACATCTGGTTTCCTGAATTTATGGTACCTTTTCATTAAATCCACAGACCTCTTCCCACTCACACTGTAAGGAAGGCCTCTTTCTCTAGCTCATTGCCTTCCTTCACTGTTGGCGTCTCCAAGCAGCTCCTACAGTTAACACCATGACAAGTCTTGACCAGCTTTTAGCTGCGATCTCAGCTACAGAGATCCAGAATGGGGTCCATTTAGATTCTATACCTCCAGCTTCCCTTAATATATGTAAAATATTTTTCCACAGATGGCAACTGAAATCATCCTTTACATAAATATTACCTTCTCAGGACATGATTGTTGCATGCTTGGTATGCTGAGATTTTCCAGGTTCTGCAAGAGCAATTTAAAATAACTCAACACCAAATGATGATGAAATGAAAATACAGTACCTATCTTGGCCACTATGTGCAGAACATATGACCTCAGATCTGCTGATATAACTACAATGTCAATCATCAACCTTTACCCCATGGCATTCTGTTTCTCTTCCTAGGACCAAGACACATCAGGAGATTATTATGTTTTCCAGGAACGGCTGACACAAACATACCTGGTGTCAGTGCCATGGCTCTAGTGGTTATTAGCCTAGTACACACCTATGAACTTATGACTTCCACTTAGGAATTTGATCTTGTCATGGTTAAAGGGTTACCACAGCAAGTATACATTTTTTGCTTATTTGCTTACATATTTATTTAACATTTGTTTACTGGGAAAGTCCAACTTGGAACAAAGCCAATTTCAGTGGAGGCCCAGGGAGAAATGCTCCAGACACATTTATAACATGGAAGGAAACTGGAGCACCTGGAGAAAACCCACACGAATGCAGGGGGACATGCAGACTCCACACAGAAGGCACCCCAGCTGAGAATTGAACCGGAGACCTTCTTGCTGTGAGGTGACAGCACTACCACTGCACCACTGCATAATTCTTGCATACTTAGAAACCTTGCCAGGAGAATATCGCACATAGATAAAACTTAATGTAATGCCAAAGAAGGAATATGGGTGCAGCCAGTCTCCTTATTTTCTCTCTTTAAGACACCAAAACACACTAATCCCCTTATACAAACCATTGAACATCACTAATGACATTCCAGAATTCAATGTCATTAAATTATTAATTTGCACATAACATGCAATGCACAGGGGGTTATGTATATATGTGTGCCACGTTAAGCAGTACGACTATATGCCAGCATACTGTGACTGAAGTAGAAGTTATTACAAAGTGAACAGGAGTATGCAGAACATCTTGAGTTTTATTATTTTATTAATTTGCTACTGATCAATATGTCAGTGTGTGTGCTGCTTATCCATACAGTAAAGGGGCATGCTAAATATGGTGCAGCTGAGCTACTTTGTTTGGAGTGTCCCCTCTTGACATCAGGAATGTGCATAAGCGATGCTCTGTGATAATGGCATCCTTTCTACATGGTGTCAGCAACTTCCCTTAGAGCTTCCTCACAATATATCTAGAAAACCAACTAACATTTCCTGTGTTTCTAATTGCTTTTGCTATTTGGACTGTGGTACTGTTTCCATTTGGTAGGTTTTGTGACTGGCACTGGTCATTCAAAATGTGGCCATCTCTCTGTGTTCCTCAATGACACAAGCTCCTAGAACTCTTAGGAGTAAAGCTGAATAGGAACTGAAAAAATGTAAAGCTTAAGTGCTAATGAGAAGCAATTACAGTGCACAAAATGGGAGAATAATGTATTCAGTGATGTGAAGAAAGACAATATATGTACTTGTCCTGATCTACAAGATCTGAAGAGACCGATTAAAACAGAATTCACATTTGCTTTCTGTTGAAGAATTGATCTCAAAAATGCCAAATGCTATATTTTCAATACTAGATATAAACCAGGGTTTCTTGCAAATAAAATTAGATGATCAAGCTCTAAACTATGTATTTTTAATATGCCATTTAGAATATACAAATTTTAGACCTCTGTCTAGCACTTTATCAGCATTACTGGTATTCTAAAGAGCTGTTGCATTTGTAATTGAAGGTTTGGATAGTAACAAAAAATATGTACAAAGACTGATACAGTTGCTGAACATATTAAGACTATACATGCTCAATGTAAAGCAAATGTGAAACCTGAGTGGCAAATCTAAAAATGAATGGATCATATTCTATCAGAGAATATGAAATATGATAAAAATCAACTGTGGAAATTAAAGGGCCAAAAGACAAGCATTACAAAGATTTCTAGTAATAAGGCAGGCAATGGTCTAAATTATGCAAGTCAGGAATGCAGAAAAAAAAGTGTGTTCACTTAGGAATTCAAACAGATAATATCCATTTCACACTATCTGCAATTCAGTGGGCAAATATAACTATATAAATAGGCAGACTTTCATAAGAAAGAGCTATATCACAAGCCATGAGAACTCTCAAGCATTCTCATCCTACAATTTTAAATTATATGAATACTTCATTGCAAAGATTCAGTTTCCAGTCAGCTCAGCTGTTAATGAACAGACGGTTAAAAAAAGAGATTATCTATTTCAACTACATTGCTTATCCACGAAAATCAATAGAAAGCAAAAGAAATGCTGAGAATAACCCAGGAGAGACAGAAATTATACAAAGGCAGAAACTTCAGCGTGCCTGTGAATTTTACAGGCTAGAAAGAGCATAGAAATTCAAAAGTCATGCGGGAAGTCCACAGCTGAAGCTAAAGTAGATGGTAAAGTAGCTGAACCGAAATCTTATGTTTTATGATGTGAATGATGGTAAGTTATACAGAAGTTAAAGTTAAAGGAGGAAGTGCGATCAGAATTGTGACACCTACTTCTATTGTTAAGAAATGAGAGCCAAGAGTTATACAGAAAGATACTGCTGAAGTTGTGTTTCCTAATAGTTATGTGTACACAGTTCTGTCAAATACTCCATATATGGTAGAACACTGAAAAATGCACAATGTTCCAGAATAAAAACTGATTCCAAGAACTGAAAACATAATTTAAAATATGTTGTAGATTTTAATGTAAATAACCCTAACATGCTTAGCATAGTGTTCGTTTTTAAATGAGTGATATAATGCATGCCACCTCATATTTATATTCTATACATTAAAAAGAAAAGTGGATGTTATGTATTGGTTTATAATAGCTCTAGGGCTAATGAGCTAGCAAAAGTGATTTGCATGTCAAGTACATCTAGAGATTTCTCAGTTGGAATACAGGTCCCATGGGGGTTAAACCACATCTTCTGTCTCTCTTTGTGCTGTTTATTAAACATCTTGACATCATATAGCTAATATGTAGAAAACAATATAAAAGTGCCATATAATGCAGGGAATACATGATACCCCCACTCAACTTGAGCTATGATTTATGACACTAGAGTGGCATCTGCATACATTAATGGAACATCAGTTTAATGTCAGCTATGGTCAGAACTGCACTGTTGTAAAAGATGCATTTGAGCTAACACAAGGCATGTTTCACATGCAGTGACACCTCAGAAAGAGCACTGCAGTATGCAGCAAGATCTTTGTTGTGTGTGCTGTGCTGAGTCACGTTAATGTCACAAGGTAGACTGCTGGAGCCATGCTCACCTAACCAGTCCTGCCCCAGCCACTGGCAAATTTATAACCTTTGGTAAGGAATGACAATAAAAGCAGTGACTAGGATAATGACAGAGCCCACCTCCATGGATACTGAGCCCAGTAGAGTTTAGTCCAGGAAAAAACTGAGGGTGATGCTACTCAATGCCAGAAGTCTAAATCTCAAAATGCACTCACTCGAGGCACTCCTTAAAATGGAGAACATCGATATCTGTGCAGTGATTGAGACCTGGTTCAAGGCTCCAGAGAGCACCTCTGCACTACCAGGCTATAACTTATACCACACTTTTCGGCCATGTAACCTGGACCGGAACACAAAAGGCGGAGGTGTATCCATATTCATTAAGGATATCCACACCTCCAGGCTAGTTGCTCAGCATAATGCAGCCGAAGTTATCCAAGTGCAACTAACTCTGGGCAAAACTGCATTCCAAATTGTAGCTTGCTACAGATCACCCACCATGCCCCAGGATTCCCACTCCTCTTTTCTTGATGTACTGGAAAATATTAGGATTCAACCAAACACCCTAATAATGGGTAATTTCAACTACCCCACCATTAACTGGGAAAACTGCTCATGTACCAACTCCTTCGCTCAGCGCTTTCTGGAATTCATAAACTCCAATGCCCTGGATCAACTTAACCACACTCCCACCAGTGGCAACAATATCCTAGATATAGTCATTACCAATATGAGTGACCAGTGTTCCTCACCTGTAGTCAATGCCTCATTGGTCTGATCCGACCATAAGCTAATTACCCTAGATATCCACATCCTGCCCCCACCCCCATTAAGGAAACCACGGTAAAACATTTCTCCAAAGCCAACTTCATGCTTCTTAAGACAGAAGTGGTGAACTTCATGACACCCATGCAGATAGACAATACAGTTATGACTACTGAATCCTACACAATTGCACTTTATAAGCACTTACATGAGTGCATGGATCGTGCTATCCCAAACAGAACCAAGACACTATCCTCCAAAAAAGGAAGCCAATCTGGTGGTCCCCTGCCATAAACAAACTGTACAACAGAAGGAAGAAACTCTTGCAAAAGAGAGTAAAATCCCATGAGTGGAGGAGCTCCCTGGTCAGCCTCAGTAAGAAGCTGCGATCCCTGATAAAATCCTCCAAAGCTAGTTACAAAAACAAAATCGCCACTGATTCTAAAGACAACCACAAAGCATTCTATAGCTATGTCAAGAATCTGAATGGCAACACTCAGATCTGCTCTGAGTTACAGCACAATGGCACAAAATATACTGACCCAACTGATATTGCCAACATCCTGGCAGATAGGTTCAGTGCTAACTTTACCCCCCCCCCCTCACCCCCTAAAGAGCCTATCTCTATACCGAAAGAATGCAAAGTTCCTGTAATCACGGCTGCACAGGTAAAAACCACACTCTCCAAAGCCAAGAACACACCATCCATGGGACCAGACAACATCCCAGGCTGCGTTCTACATGAACTACAGAATAAACTGGCACCCCACCTAAGTACCATGTTCAATCATAGCCTTACCTCAGGCTTTGTGCCTGCTGAATGGTGCACAGCAACAGTTATCCCACTCCACAAGGGGGGAGCCACCACGGACCCCGGGAACTACCGCCCCTTTAGTCTGATGAGCCTGATCTGCAAGGCCATGGAACGTATCATCATGGAACTTATAAGCAAAGACATTGGTAATCTCCAAACTCTGGATCCCACCCAGTTTGGGTTTGTAAAAGGCAGATCATGTCTCCTAAACCTGATAGACTTCTTTGAAGCAGTCACCAAAGCCGTAGACAAGGGTAAGGTGGTTCACACAGCCTATCTAGATCTTGCCAAGGCCTTTGACACCATCCCCCACTCTGGAATTATAGATAAACTCACTAAACTAGGTATAAATCCCTATGTCACAAGATGGGTTGCCAACTGGCTCACTGACAGAACCCACACTGTGAAAGTAGCAGACTCCAAATCCGACTTCAGACCAGTGACAAGTGGAGTATCACATTCCTCTCCTGTTTGGTATCTACTTCTCTGAAGTATAGGCTAACACAGAAGGTCTTTGGCTAACAAAGTTCACAGATGACTGCAAACTAGGAGCCATAATTGAAACTCCTAACGATGTGGACATCCTACAAAAGGGCCTCACTAAGACAGATGCCTGGTGTCAAAGCCATGGCCTCAAGCTCAATGCCAAAAAGTGCATTGTCATCCCCTTTGATAAAAACTCTGTACCCATGAACTACACCATAGGTGGTAGTATACTTAACACCGAAAGTGTGATTAGAGACCTTGGGACACAGGTGGACAGTAGTCTCTCCTTTGATAATCACATTGCCACAGTAGTCAGGAAATCCTTCTACGTGGCACACCTCATCACAAAAGGTTTCTCATCCAGAAAAAAAGAGGTCATTGTTCCCCTCTACTCATCACTCATTAGACCCATTATAGAGTACAACGCCCCTTTTGGTATGTACCTCACAAGACATCTCCAACAACTGGAAAGGCCGCAGAAATACCTCACAAAGAGGATTACCGGCCTCAAACAGATGCCCTACGCTGACCGTTTCAAAAAACTCCAGCTTTACTCCGTCGCATATCGCCTACTCAGACATGATCTCTGCCTAACATACAAAGCTATGTCAAACCCAGAGCTGTTGGACATGCTCCACTTAAAGAAATCCCAACCCCTCCGAGCTACACGCTTTAGGGACCTAAACCTTGTCACCACAATAAACAGAACATGCCGGGGGGATAGATTCCTGTCCCAGAGACTTCCCATACTCTGGAATAAACTACTTATCTATATCAAACAAAGCTCCTCATTAGCACTCTTCAAGAAAAATCTTGATGATTGGATGGGAAATAGGAAATTCACCCCAGGGATCACCTCTGTGGCTCTGCTCGACAGTGGCATAGGAAAAGAATTTTCTTGGGTGGCAAAAGCCAGGGTACCTTTTTGGCTGGGCTTGTATAGGCCCCAGGGCCGATAGCCTAGTACCTACCTATGAACCTATGAAATGGTAAAGTGTTATACAGACTTACGTATCATAACAGCGTATGTGTGTCAGAGCCACACAGAGTATAATAATGCATGCAATATACAGGATAGCAGGCACTGCCACACAGATCATGAATGGAAAAGTGTTGGGTTTGTTCTGCATTATCATTTGTACAGGTGACAAACGTCAGACCACACAACAGCAGATTAGCTACAGACAATATAGGCCATAGTGCTATTCCCTTTTATTAACAATAACTGCACAGTTAGTAATCCAAAATAGATGGCAGCTAGTTTCAAACAGATTTTGTGAGTGAGTTTTCCATTTATAGCTAATGTAGTTAATGATGCTTCCCGGAAGCAAATGCTTCTGATTCACTTCATGAAGTTATACCATGACTAAGGTATTACAGAGTATCTCTTACTCATGGTAGTTCTCGCTTGTGTAAATGGAAAATAACCTCTATGTCTGTAATGGCAGACACATCTATTTGTCATGCACCAATGTACACAGCTAATGTGGGATTTTGTTAAAGGAACTATATGAGCGAACACCTAAATTATGTGTTTATCATTAAGTTTGTCATTGTCATTACTCCACGGCTTTAGACTACGGCTTAATGTTGTAACTGTCAGTTGTAGAATGCTTGCATGGGTAGCACTCTTGCTAGATACATGAAAGTACCTGCATCATATATTATTAATATATTTTAGTTGGTGGGGAGGTACACAGTTGTATGCAGACAGCAGTAACTAGTACAAATGATATGGCCTTGGTTGTTCATTCTTATACATTTCATGGGGTCAGTTGTCTGATTATTGGTGCTGGTATCGACATGCTATGACTTGTGGCAAATTTCTCCTGGCTCAGCTACATTATATCTGGGTTTCTTTAGCTGTGTACCTTGTCTTGTCCATGTTGTCTTCTGTGATATTTATTTTAAGTGCCATAGAACATACAGTTGTGTAAGTAAACTTAATATAACAGTAGACGTTTGAGTGATCACTGCTGCGATAGCCTTATCTATATGGGTTATACCCTGCCAAGGATATAACATCCGGCCAGCTTCCAAAGCTTCAAGGCACCTTCCAGGAGCCTAAACTGTCAGGCAGCTCAACCTGAGCTGATTAAAAGGCAAGTTTGGGTGCCAGGCCCTTCAGAGCTTTCCTGCCAGCAGAGAGAGATAATCTGAGCCCTGAAAGACAATGCTAGGAATAACAAAAAATAAATGTCCACACCCTGGCATTAAAAACACACCAAAAAATAAGGGGGGTGGAGAGAGGGAGTGGCTGCTGCAGCAGTGATCATCTGAACATCTACTGTTATGGTAAATTTACTTACACAACTGTACTATGTTCATCATATTGTTCACTGCTGCAGTACCCTTAGTTATATTTGTAGATTACCCTAGCTTACTACATTTGGGAGGTGGAAGGAGAAGAGACCAGGAGTCCCTGGAGGATGGTCCTAGCAAAGCCTAACCTGGACCTAGAGTAGGAATCAAACTTATAGTGTATAGAATTACTTCTAGAATCCAACCCATTCCAAAAAGCCATAGATGAAACCAAGGCCCTGGTAGAGTGGGCTTTGACCCTGCTTGGAATAGTTTTGTTATGGTGAGTATAGCAAAAGTTTAATAAACCCTAGACACCCATTAGGAAATAGTCTGTTTTGACACAGGCTGACCCTCTTTTCTTCACAAGAAACAAACAGTTGATTTGAAGATCTGAAAGATTTAGTTCTGTCAAGATACTACCTGAGTTCTTTCTGGTAATTCAAAGTATGGATTATCCCTTTTCCCTCATTTTCAGGTTCAGGAAAGAAAACAGTGAGATGGATAGTTTGGGTTAAAGTAAACTTGATTGGTCCTCAAAGAAACCCTGTCCCTATGAAAAATGAAATAGGGTTGACTCACCATAACAGCTTGCAATTCAAGGTACCTTTCTTGCATGCGTTAGAATAATCAGTAAAACAGTTTTCCATGTTAAGAACTTCAAATCAGCCAGGTTAGCTGGTTCAAATGGAGCAAGTGTTAGCTTCTGTAACACAAAATGAAGATCCCATGGAGGGGCCTCTTATGCAAAACCCTTTCAAGAACATTTTAACATGAGACTGGATTGAAAAAGGAGGATCCATGGGAAGACATGCTGAAATGGCCAATAAATGAACCTTGATAGAGCAATAAGAAAGACCACAGGATAGTTACTCACACAGATATGGTAAAAGCAGAGAACCAGCTCTAAATGGGTGATGGTTATGTTGTTGGCATCAAGTAGAAAACCTCTTCCATTTGCTATTATATAATTTTCTAGTAGCAGGGTTTCTTGCCTCAGTTAGTACCTGCTGCACATCCTCAGTACACAGGTGCCTAAAAGGATTTTAAGACCCTATCATCTAGGCAGTCAATTAAAGTTGACTGATGTCAGGGTATATCAAACACCCCTGTTCTTGTGTGTGAGTAGATCCAGTCTGTGAGGAAGCTTGAGGTAATTGCCCTTGGCCATTTCCAAACGAAGTGAGAACCACGATTACCTGTAACAGAAAGAAGTCACCAAAATTATCTTAGGGGATTTCTTCTGAATCTTCAGAAATAGTCTTGATATTAGTGGAAAGGGCAGAATAGCATACAAGAGCATTCTTGTCCAAGGAAAAGAAAAGACATCTGTCCTTCTGACCTTCTTGCATGGAGTTCTGGAACAGAATCTTGCCAATTAATTGTTTAGACAGGAAGCAAAGAGGTCTACTTGAGGAATACCTCACAGATGGATAAAATCTTGGAAGACCCTCTTGTCTAGTTTCCATTCATGAAGGTCTGCCCTAGTGCTGCTCAGCTTGTCTGCCATACAGTTTTGCTCCAATGGAATGTAGGATGCCTATAGAGTGAGAATGTGCTGTGAAGCTATATCCCAAGCTAACATGGCTACTCGGCAAAAAGGATATGACCTGGTTCCCCCTTTCTTGTTGATGTACCACATGACTACAGTATCATTTGTAAGTACTTGAAGAAGTCCTGGGGACCAACAATAGTTCAGAGAGCTGAGTGCCTTGATAAGGGCAACCATCTTTTTGATTTGTATGTGCTTGTATCTGTCCCTGGTGTTCCACACCCCCTGTACTTTTATCCCTACTGAAACTGCTCCCCAAGCAAAATCTGAGGCAACTGTGATGACTGACTGCTTTGGCACAGAGAGGTAGAAGGGAATACCTGGATTTAAGGATATCTGTTGTCTCCAGCAAATGAGTTTTGCTTTGTCAAACCCCAGCACTGGGATTTGAAAAGATAAAGGGTGTTGTTGCTGGGACCAAAGAGATTTCAGATAGCACTGTATCTTTCAAACATGGAGTCTTGCCAGGAATATTATGAGAATCATAGATACCATGAGACCCAAAATCCTTAGGTGTTCCCTCTCAGGGACTGAAGTCTGAGTGGAAAATCTTAGAAACAATTCTAAATATAGATCTATGTTTCCTGTGGAAGAAAGCTCATTGAACTACTGAGGTGTCTAGTTGACATTCCAGGAACACAATCCTGTGTGAAGGAGTCAAGAAAGACATTTGAATGCTCTCTTGAAATCCCAGCTTGTGTAAGAGATCTCTCATCCTAGAAAGAGATTCCTGACACCTTGAAAAAGACCTCTGCAAAGACAAGCAAGTTGTCTAACTATGGAAAACTGTGGATACCATGTAGCTTTCAATAAGCTGTAACTGGAGCAAGACAATTTGTGAATACTCTCAGTGCAGTGGATAGTCCAAAGGGTAAGGCAGAGAACTGATAAGGTGATCCAGAAGCACAAAATCCTAAGAAACATCTGAAGTCTGGAAGAATGGGGATGACATAACAGTATCTCTTAAGTGTTATCAAGAAACTGGAAATAGGAAGAAGAGGTAACAGGTTGTGAAGTGATGTCATTTTGAATTTGGGCACTATCACAAACAGGTATAGGAAAGAAAGATCCAGAACTAGTCTCCAAGCATTTTCATTCTTTGGTACTACTACATGAGTAACAGTTTTCCTTGTCATACTTGCAGTAGCATGGCCGACATACAGTTGGAGCTGTGGAGCTGACAATGTTTAGAAACATGGTGCAGTACTTTAAGATCTGTCCTTTTCAGACTTTGTAATGCATTAAGAAATGAAATTCATTAGATTAGATTGTGTCTGAATCATGTTACCTGGGAATATCAGGGCAAAAAACACCTTAAGAATTATCTTTGGCTGTATAGTCTACAATACCATTCATAAGGGATACCAGCAACAACCTGTTCATCCGTCACTCCACAGGACATCAAGGGCAGATGGAAGGAGTACTTACACCAATTTCTATATGAAGAAAACCCCATAGAAGCTGTACTGTCCCACAAACAGCTTATAATAAAAAAGAAGATCTCATCCTAGAAGAAGTAAGAACAGAACTAAGGAAAATAAAGACAGTGAAAACAGCAGGCTCAGATGACGTCACAGCAGATGTGATCAAAATGCTGAGCGAGTTAGAGAAGAAATGAAGCTTGAGGATACTCATAGCAGTGCGGACAGAAAGGCATATCCCAGACGACTGTAGGGTAAATGTACAAGGACAAATGGGACTGTCACACTAATATAGAGAAATCAAACTCCAGACACACTGTAAGAAAGTGCTGAAGAGAGTGACTGATAAATAAACTCACAGAGCAGAAAAAGTAAGATGGAAGATGAGTAGTTCAGATTTAGATCAGGATGCAAAATAACCAACCCAATGTTTGCAGTGAAAAAGACAATGGAGAACAAGATAGATGATTTTGGAAAGAGTCCACCCGGACATTCCCAAATTTGGAGAAAGCATATGACAAGGTCCCAAGAAAGATGATTTGGACAGTCCTGAGATGGTTCAAAGTCCCAGAAATTTTGGTAGAATTAGCACAGGCTTTGTACAAGGATCCATGACACAAGTACAAACAATGTTTGGACTCAGAGGGGTTCTCAGTGGGAGTGAGTATACATCAAGGTTCAGTTCTGATCCTGCTGCTATTCATACTAGTGATAGACTACATCAACAGACAGGTTAGAGGGGACAGATCAAGAAATCTGCCATATGTAGACATTATGGCATTACAAACAGACTTTAAATAAGAACTTCAGCAAATAAGAAAGGAATGGAATGCAAAACTGAAGGCACATGGGATGAAACTGAGTATAGACATGACAGCTGATATGGCAGCAAATAGGGGAAATCAGAAGAAGGTAATAGCTGAGATAGAATAGAAAATAGTGGAATAGTTTAGCAGTTTGACATATTTGGGAGGGGTGTTTGATGAGAAGGGAATTCTGAATGAGAAGGTCAAAGTTAGAATCTGATGCGCTACAGCCAACTGGCATAGAGTGTCAAGGGTAGTTTGTGACATTAGAATGCCAAAAAGCAGAAAAGTATGTTATATAAAACAGTGGTGTGACCATTGCTTCTCTATGGTACAGAAACATGGGCAGTGAAGTAAGATCAGTCAAGGAAACCAGAGATGATGGTGATGAAGTGTCTGAGATATATGGTAGGATATGGGGTAGTTGAAGAAGAGTTGACATCAGAGCAAAAGGCAGAGTAGCCCCAGGTTGAGAAAAGGTCAAAGTGAACAGACTACTGTGGTTCAGGCACATGTACAGGAAAGCAGAAGGTGACTTGGTGAAGATGATTTGGGAAAGAGACAGAAAGAAGTCAAGAGGACATGAAGACATACAGCAAAGAGATGGATGGATTGTGTGAGTGAAGACCTGCAACAGTCAGGCATGACTATCAAAGAAGATAGGAGAGTGGCACTGAATCAAGAGAGATGGCGACAGTTGATGTAACACATCACCCCCATGTAGAAAATGAGAAAAAGTAGGTTCATGATAATGATGATGGCAAAGTATAACAAAGTGGCCAGATTTACAGCAAAACAAAATTATAAATCTCATCACTGTCTCTCACTAAAAACTTAAACTGGATAGAATTTCCCCATCAGCTTCTCCTGTCTCACCTCCTGATTATCCATTCCATATTGTATCAGCCATCATACTGTCCCAACCCATCTCCACTAATCTCCTTCTATACTCCATCTAGGACTCTCAGAAGCTCATTCCAAGACCTACAACATATCCATAACCCCAACAACAAAATTAGTTGCAACCTCTACATCTACTATCCAGCCATATCTTGGAACAAACTGCCACTAGAAATTAGGTCTCTCCAAAAATTCAAAGAATTTAAATCAGCCATTAAAGAATACCTGAGAAGTCACTGGTCTCACCACTGTACTCACCTCCATAATCTGTCTTCCTATCCTAGAACAGCCCACTGTCTGCCTCTCTCTGGTGCTAATTTCTGTATATCCATTACCTCTTTAGCCGCCTTATCTATGTATTTTACTCTTCACTCAATCTAATCATATACTTAACTCATATCACTTAGATTACCCTCACTTACTGTGTTGTCCTTAGTTAAGCTATTTTAAAGTGTGCATCTTTTAAACAAAACTTATGCTGATTACAACCTTAACTCTGTAATGTTGTTTTTTATTGCTTTTATTGTCCATTTGAAATGTTATATGTTTCACATGTTTTATATGTTTCATACTTTTATTACTCTTATTACCTTTATTATTAACTTGTGAAGCTTTTCTCCCCGGGCTTCTGCTGAAAAAGTGCTATCAGCTCAGCTGGACAGACCCGGTCAACAAATATAAATAAAATAAAATAAAATCAATAAATGAGTATAGTTTACAATACCCCAAACGCCAACACTAAAACCTAAAATGACATGAAAACATGAATAAATGGAGAGTGTGTATGCTTGTGTGTGTGTGTGTGTGTGTGTGTGTGTGTCCAAACTCCAACAAAAGTACCACAAGATAGCTAGATTTGCCACCAACTCTAATCACAACTTTCACCACTGCCGTGCACTCAACTCTCTCCAATGGCTTGAATTCCCTCAACAACTCCTACTGTCTCAGTTACAAATTATACACTGTATAGTATATAAACTATCCACCTGCCCTGTCCTTTCCTGTCTGGTATTCTCGTACACCCCTACACGTACTCTCCGCACCTCCAACTAATTACTCCTGGACATCTACCAACCCAGCAAAACTGTCGGTAAATTACTCTACAAATCCACCATAGCCCAAGCTTGAAACAAACTTCCCATCCACATAAGATCTATTCCTTACCCTAAACACATCAAAAAGGCACTAAAACTTCACCTTCTTAACACTAAGGGCAGGATTCACGAAGGCTTGCACGGAATGTAAGAGATGTGTAAGACTCCATGCAAGCCTCGCGATCCAGGAACAGCCAGAAACTCCGTGTAAGAGACCAGCTAAAACGTCTCTTACATGGACTGGGCGTGGATATGCTAAATACCTCACTTGCAGCCGAAAGGCATACAAATGAGATAGAGCAGCTATCCACGAAGCAGAAAGCAGCCCGTGTAAGAGCCATTTTAGCTGCAGAAATGTACTCAGTTGACAACTGAGTAAGTTTCTGCAAAAATCACAATGGAGCCATGTCAGCTCCAAATAAAGGGTGCATATGTGGCAGGCAGCATGCCAATGGCCAAATATGTGGACACTGGCAAGGTACCCCGATGCAAATATGAAAAATAATTTTTTTTTTTTTTGGCGATCGCCGATGTTTAAACGCAGTGCAGCCCCGCGCAAATGGGTTGCACTGTATACCACATACAAATGAAGGTTATAAACTCACAAATGTGGGTTTTATGCAATACATGGATTTACAATACAGAGACCAGCAGACCAAAAAAAACATGGCCACCATTTAGTGGTTGCTAAGGGGGGAAGCTGAGTCTAAGAGATGTAACTAAGCATTAGTAGGGAATCTGATGTAAATGAGTGTTAGGATACTGAATTCCACTGTCACATAGCAAATGAGCACATTCTGAGTAGTGTAAGAGATACATAAGGGGGAGGAATAGAATAGGAGATAGGTGACATCACAGGGGGGGGAATGGTAGAAAGAAATGCAGTTCATTGGAGGTCAGTGTTAATGACAGATGTCAGACACATATTATGGAAAGAGGAGTGCCACAAGATAAGCATGGGAAAGTCAAGAAATGGAAGGTGTACACTGTTGCTTACACCAAAGTTTCTTGTTGGGCGTGCATGCACACGTGTGCACGCCATGAGGCGCGGGTAGGGCAGTGTGCACACGTGTAAGGCAGACTGAGCATGTGGGAGCGTGTTGGTAGACTTCTAAGACTGTTTGCGCTAGTGTGCGCACGTGTAGGGCAGACTGAGCATGTGGGAGCCTGTTGGCAGACTTGTACGACTGTTTGCGCTGGTGTGCATGCATTTTAACCTGAATAAGCAGATTCTGAACCATGTAAGCATGTGTGCACACGTGTAAGCCACTGTGAGCGTGTTTCTGCTGGTATGCACGTTGCTCCCCCCTGAGGAAACAGAAAGGAAAAAGGAAGCAACAGAATTAGTAGGAAGCTAGCAGGGAATACTGCTGGAGCTAGCAGGTGAAAACAATTAGAAGCAGGCAATTACACAGGCAGAATAGTAGCTCAGCCAAGCACTTAAAACTCTGCAAACAGCAGTGCAGGATGTTTCTCTCAAGAGACACTGCAAGACAGGAGTAAGCTATTAGAAGTGAAAACTGAAAAAGCTGAACTCAGAGCAGAAATGCTAGGGGCTGCCATAGCTGTCATAAGGAGACATAGGTGACTTGCTGAGGGTGGTGACAATGCAGATGGTGCCAGACAACCCACAGTGAGGAGACGGAGAAGAGTGTACAGGCCCAGGGTAACCTACCACGGGTTACATGAGCTGGAGATAGTAGAGCACTATAGAGTGGACAGAGACCTCCTGCAGCAAATTGTCGAGCTGTACAGGCCACGCCTCACACACAGAACCAACAGAGGGGAACCCATCCCAGTGGAAACCAAGGTATGTGTTGGCCTAAGAATACTAGCAACAGGTACCTTCCAGAGACCAACTGGTGATATGATGGGGATATCACAGGCATCAGCCTCCAGGGTACTGCACCAGTTCCTGGATGCCATGTCAGCACATGTCGGTGATCATGTATATTTCCCCAATGCCCGTGAGGTATTGGCCAGCAATATGCGTCTCTTCCAGCAAATAGCGGAATACCCTGAGGTAGTGGGTGCAATAGACTGCACGCGCATATGCATCAAAGCACCAGCCGGTGAGCGGGGTAGGGCCTACATTAACTGCAAGTGCTTCCCCTCCATCAACTTCCAGGTCGTGTGTGATGCCCAGGGCATAATAATGAATGTGTGTGCTGGCTGCCCTGGGAGCTACCATGATTCCCATATCTGGCATTTGACGCAGCTGTACCAGACATTTGCCAATGGGAACATCCCACATGGACACCTAGTTGGGGATGCAGGTTATGCACTGGAGCCGTGGCTGATGACACCCATCAGAAACGCACACACACCTGAACAGGAATGCCATAATGAGGCACACGCACAAACACGTAATGTAATAGAGCATGTGTTTGGCCTGCTCAAGTCACGGTTCCGGTGTCTGGACACATCTGGTGGAGCCTTGCAGTACTCACCAACTACATGTACCCAAATTGTCATGGTATGTGCTATGCTACATAATATGACCTTGCGAAAACAGCTGCAGCAGGACCAGCATAGGGCCGGGCCAAACATCCCCCCACCATTGCCAAGGCCATCACAGGCAGAGCGTGACTTGGAGGAGGAACAACCTGAGCCTGCCCCAGTAGGCAGAAGGAGGCATGCCCAGTATGCCCTGGCCTTGGCAAAGAGGCAATGCATAGCACATACACTGGCTCAGTAGGAACCCTGGGAATGATACCCATCTCTGACTCACTCATATAATAACATGGATGCCTGAAATGACATAACCTGCTCTCAAACATGTACAGGGAGTGTAATATGTGCATCCGACAGAGGCAGCCCTGCAGCACCACCTGAGGCATGAATGCCATGTGTTAAGTAATGTAACACCATGTAGTATATGCACACCTGAGGACCCTGACTAACATCCTACCTTCACCAAGCATGATACCACAATATGATGATGGGATGATCAATTGCAATAATTGGCTGCAGTATTACAGTTAGTCAAAGGGGATCCAATGTGTGCCAGCCTGGGATGACATGCTGAGCATGACATGATGCTCCGCCTGCTAGGGGTGGCATGCACCTATCAGTCCAGGCCTCATGGATACTGGCAAAGGCTGTCATTACCCACAGCGTGCCCTGAATAGGTAAGGCTCAAAACACAAACCCACCTCCATAGGTACCACAAGGGATAAGAACCTAGATGTAATGCTACCCAATGCCAGAAGTCTAAACAGCAAGATGCATGCAGTGTAAACTCACCCAGTATGGAGAATGTTGATATTTGTCCTGTAACAGAAAACTGGGTCAAGGCTCACAACAGTACCCTAACACTACCAGGTTACACCTCATACCGTGCTGTACAGCCTCAAAACATGGAACAAGCTACAAAAGGAGGGTGACTAGCAATAATTGTCAAGGATAACCACACCCCCAGGTTGGTACCACAACAAGAAGCAGCATGGACTAGCCATGGTCAAGTAACAGTGGCTAAAACTGCTTCCCAGTTTATAGCCTGCTACAGACTACCATCCTAACACCAGGAACTGCACCTGGCCTATGTTGGAATACGTGAATATATCAAGCCCCCCAAACCACATTATATTGGTTGACTGAAAATACACAGACATAGACTGGGAGCATTATACTAGCTCCAACACTGTAGGAAAAAAGTTCCTAGAATCCATAAACCATAATGCCCAGGAACAACGTACCACTCCCACAAGAGGGGCAAGCATACTGGATGTGATAATCAGCAACATGGGTACTGGATGGCAAGATGAGAAGTGTATCCCTCACTGGTAAGACCAGACCATAGAGTAATCACACTGGATATACACATCCTGACCACAGTCCCTGGCCAGAAAAAACACAGTGAAAAACATGTGTAAAGCATAAGTTGCACCCCTCCAAACTGATGTGGAATCCATTAAAAGCCCTGTGCAGGTGCAAAATATGGGCCACACCTCAGAACCTGTTATACAGGCATTCCACGAACACAGCCAGGAATGCTTGGATTATGCAATCACAAATAACAAGACACAATGCCATACATGCAGGCATCTGGCATGCTGGACTCTAGCCATTACCAAACCATGCAAGAGAATGAGGAAGCTACTACATGACAGAGCAAACATAAAAAGGGAAGTAATCACTGATCAGTAGTATGGCAATAAAATATGTCCACACATACAATCCACTAAGGCCAGCTACAACAAGTTGAATCTGTGAATCCTGAGGCAATGTTACACCTGCCCCAAGTACACAGACAACCCTCAACACCCCCCAAGAAATACAAATATATGTGAGAGATGCAACCATTTATCCAAACCGGAGGCTGAGCTCCCTCAACTCAGTACTGTCAAAACTAGTCAGGAGGAGAAGGCAACCACACACACCACAAACCCAGTCCCACATAGACCTATCACAACTGCAAACCAAACACATAAACACAGAAAAACATTCCTGGAGGCCCTAATTACAAACACACCACACCAACAGAGGCCTCCAAAGCAGATCCCCAAGCAACCACAACCTCCAAACATAGCACATGCAACACATAGTACACAAAGCTGGTGTGCCAAACAGTCACAGGCCAGAAGGAGAAACAACATGCCTGATACAGTTGTAATAGGTGACTCCATAGTCAGACACACTGCTGTCCTGCTCACCAGACTGAACAAGGGAAAGGGTACAGTAAGCTGCCTGCAGCTGCTACAATACACCACATAACACAAGTACGCAGGTCACCCCAAAGCAAGTAGAAATATGATGCAGTCATTGTCCATGCTGGTGTGAATGACCTGAGATGTACCTCCCTGGACTACATGAAAAGAGACATAGATGAGCTCTCTGAGTATGTACTCCAGGCCGGTATGACACTGACCATTTGCAGCATCCTACCCTCACCAAGAATGATGCCACAGTACAAACACAGAATGATCAGCTTTAACAAGTGGCACAATTACTGCTGTCATTCCAAGAGGATCTAATGTCTGTCTGCTTGGGATGTCATGCCTGACAAGCCATGCTGCTGTTCCAGGGATGGCTTGCACCTGTTACCCCTGGGTGTCTGGATATTGGATAAGGCTTTTGCCACCTCCATAGAGCCTTACGTAGGCAAGGCTGAAAAGACTAATCCACCACCCTAGAAAACATAAGTGGTAAGAAACATAAGGGTAATGCTGACCAATGCCAGACGTGTAAACTGCAATATGCATGCTCCTGAGGCCCTCCCCAGTATGGAGAACGTCAATGTCTGTGCAGTGACAGAAACCTGCTGCAAGCCTACTGACAGCACACCAGCACTACCAGGTTATACCTCATATCATGCGTTATGGCCCCAAAACCTGGACCAAAACATAAAAGGAGGGGGAGTATCCATATTCAGCACAGACACCCATATGTCCAGGTAACTGACAATGCACGAAGCATCGGAGATCACCCATGTGCACCTAACCGTAGGCAAAACTGCTGTACAGTCTGTAGCATGCTACAGACCACACTCTCACACACAGGAACCCCACCCAGACGTACTGAAGACACTGGACAGTATGAATGTCCCACCAAATACCAAACAAGGTACTCACAAATTACCACATAGGTGGTAAACCATTATGTATGGAAGAAGTAATCAGGGACCTAGGGACACAAGTGGACAGTAACCTGTTATGTGACACTCACATTGCCAATGTGGCTAGGAAGACTGTCTATATTGGACACCGTATCATGAAAGGATTCACATTTACGTCAACAGAGGTCATTGTGCCCCTGTACTGTTCTCTTATCAGACCCATAATCTAGTACAATGCCTCATTTGGGATGTACCTTACCTGACACCTGCAGCAGTTAGAAAGACCTCAAAGGTACCTCACCAAGAGGATAAAGGGTCTCAAATATATGTCATATGCTGCCTGGCTGTAGACACCACAGCTGAATGCAGGCACATACTTCCTACACAGAGGCATTGTATGTCTGTTGTACAAGGCCATGTCCAACACAGGAGTAATGGACATGCTCCACCCCAGAAAACTCAAAGCCATTGGAGCTGTGAGAGTGAGAGATGTCAACCTCAACACATAATGAAATAGGATGTGCTGGAGGGACAGATACATAACCCAGAGGCTCCCCACACCCTGGAACAGAATCCCACTCCATGTTAGGCAGAGCACCTCACTGACACTCTTCAACAGGAATCTTGCCAAGTGGATGGATGATCGTAGATGTATACTGGGGGTCTTCACTGTGTCACATCCAGACAGAGGCACAGTAAAGTAAATCATAAATGGCCATAATATTCACATAGCAAGGGGCGAAAGACACACACACTCTAGCTAGGCTTACAAATGCCCTAGGGTGGATAGCCTAGTATGAACCTATGAACCTATGAAGATACAAATTGTACAGGACACTAAGGATAATCCCAAGGCTTACTCAACTGATGGTAGGAACCATGTTGGGAATTCACAGATATGCTCTGAATCACACAAATATTACAAACAACATACCAAACACACACACATATTGCCAACATACAACCTGACAGGTGCAGTGCAACCCCAGAATGCAAAATATCTATCCCAGCAGACTGCTGGCCCCCTGACATTGCAGATGCTGAGGTAACAGCCAGCATCTACAAAGCAAAACACACAGCAGCAATGGTATGAGATGGTGTCCTGGGCTGAGTCCAACATGGACTCCAAGAAGAATGTAATGCCAAATCACACTACTGCTCAATGTCAGCCTTACCACAGGATATGTACCCAAAGAGCAGTGTACAACAACAGTGGTCCTTCTCAACAAAGGTGTTGCCTGAATGGATACTGCAAACTACCACCCCAGAATCCTGACAAGCTTGGTCTGCACAGCTATGGAAAGGATCAGCATGTACCGCTGACATAAAGATATTGGGGACCTACTGACACTGGACCCTACCCAGTGTGGCTTTCTTAAGTGCAGATCCTGCCCCTAAACATGTTTGACTCATTTGAAACAGTCATTAAGGTCATTGATGAGGTCAATGTGGTCCACACAGCATAGCTGGATCTTGCAAATGCTTCCATACAATACCCTACATGTTCATTATAGATATGCTCACCAGCTTAAATATAAACCCCTATGTCAGTAGAGGGGTTGCAAACCAGACCAAGGACAGAACTGACATGGTCAGACATGCTGCACTGCATGATCCATAACACAGAAGCCACCCCCCACTCATGAGTAAATTCCCAGTACAGGTTATCCATAGAGTCACTCATCGATTCTCCTTAAGAGGAATCATGATGAGTGGATGGGAGATGGTAGGTTTACCCTGGGTATCACTGTTATGTCACAGGTAGATGGAGGCACAGTATACTAACTATGACGTATGTCATGGCAAACTCCACTTACAATGTGTGTTGAAGGACAAACACACTCTCCGACTAGCATTAGAAATGGCCTATGGCACATTGCTACTGTTTGCCAATGTACACCTATGTTGTGGAATACACTACCAATGTTGGACAAGCCTGGTATAAGTAGTTCATATCTGAACATAATGCAACATGATCAGATGTGCACAACTGGCCCCTAACCAGGCTGTTGTGCTCATTATGGAAATGTAAAGCAGTGATAGGACTAAAGCCCAGGATACTGTCCACCACAGTGAAAGTACTGAACCAGTACACTATACGGTACTACAGTGTTAGGTCAGTATGAAAGGATGTTGACAACTGTATGCAAAGTATCCCATGAAAACCCTGCAGGCACAGTATAATCCCTGTTGTGTTCACACACAAAGCAGTTGGACAGTAACTACACAACATGATACACAACACACAACCATAAACGGGAGATATTGTTGAAGTTCACACTCATCCACAAATGTGGTGGGCTGCAGAGTTAAACATATGGAAAGCACACACTGGGCATGCTCGCACACTTTGATAAATGAGACATATGTCAGACAACATGCCATGGGAAGGCTGAACTAGGCATGCTCACACACTTAGGCCAAATCTCAGTTTAGCAGTTGGCCACACATATCTGGTATGTGTACGTGTTATTCCAGAAACCAACCACATTACAGCAATCTGCCCAGTGCACACAGTTAAATGACTACAGAGACATACGTGATATAGTGGATCCCTCCCATATGCAAACATCTTCCACAGATACACACGTTGTTCATACAAACAGGGAATGCTATGGCAATAAAGACCTGCAAACAGTCTATCTGCAACAAATAATGTGCATCTGACGATTAAACATATGGGTGTAGAGATCAACACTAGGCTGTTTGCCCTAGGGAATGACAGCTTAGCCAGAGTGTGCTTGGTGTTTGCCTCCCCAGTACAGTAGGCTACTGTGCCACTGTAAAGTAGGTCACATAAGGCACCGTGTGAGGCTAGTGTGCTGTGCCTCTGTCAAGCAGGGACACAGTGGAGATCCCAGGGTTTGAATGTGCTAAGCCACATCCATGTTGTTGGTGTGTGCTGGAAGAGGGTTGCTGAGGACCTCTAACAGTAAGTGGGCATCAATAACAGATTGAGGGGAGCCTTATCTGCATTGTCTGGACAATTTCACTGTCACTGTCAATTTCACTGTCAACACTGTATCGTGATGATTATGTGGGATTGAAGTGTGCCGGTACTGTTCAGAGATGTCCTCCCTCTGTGGGCTACTGCTCTGCAATGTATTAGCTCACTTTGTCTGTTGGACAGCTCATATATGGCTGGTGTACACCTGACAGGTGTCCTGTTGTGGAGCAGTCATGGGTATATTTGGGATAGCATGATCAATGCAAACCTTCCACATGCTCATAGAATGCAATTGTCAAGGATTATGCAGAGTGGCCTGTATACTCCACCAGCATGGGTCCTTTGAAGTCTTCCACCCCAGTCTTCACAAGTGTAAAGTCTGCTTGTGATAAATACAGTTTGTTTGCAGTGACAACCTTGCCTGGGGGTAGGGATGGGATATGGATGTCCAGGGAAAGTTGGGTATGGTCAGATATCAACAATGGTGGTCTACCTCTGGTGTGGAACAGTGAGTACCCATGTTGCAGATGGTTAGGTGCAATATGTATTCCCCCTTGTGGCTGTGGTGAGTGGTTCTGAGTAGTTCCCACACACAATATGCCTGTACCTGACGTTAACAACTGGAATGGTGTATGTGAACACCTGCATATCCTGGAACTGTTCCCAGGGAAGCAAAGTGTGTGCCCTGGATGTGGGAGGGATGTTCTGGACTGGTTGTGTTGTGTGTTACAGGTCCTGTGGTCACAAAGCATGGTATAGAACATATCCTGCCAGTGCGATGTGCATATCTGACCCTGAAGTAGGTGGCTGCAAATGCATATATATGCTATCCCCCACATGACAGGTAGTACTAGATGTACATACCTCTGTAGAAATAATGATGTCAGCACCCTATAAAAACTGCAGGTGCAAAACAGATGCCCAGTAATTCGGATAGCACACTCTGCTAATGCGTCTCCCTCAAGTGTCATAATATAGGTAGGTAGGGATTTGAATCCTGCAAATGCTCAGTGTGTGTGTGTGGGTGACTGGGGTTGTTGTGTGTGTGAGGGCAATGTCCCTTTTGGCAACTGGGAAAACACACTACAGGATGCACATTCCCCTTTCTAAACACTGATGATGCCAGCACCCTATAAGTACAGCAGGGGAAAGAAAACTTCCCAGTAATGCGAATAGCGTGCTCTGCTAGTGCATCCGTCTCAAGTGTCATAACATAGTTAGGTAGGGGTTTGAATCCTGCAAATGCCCATTGTGTGCGGAGGGGGGTTAGTGTGTGTGCAAGTCTGTATGAAAGAAATATCCCTTTTGGCAACTAGGAGAACACACTACAGGATGCACATTCCCCTTTCTAAACACTGATGATGTCAGCACCCTATAAGTACAGCAGGAGAAGGGAAACCTCCCAGTAAAGCGAATAGCATGCTCTGCTAATGCGTCCGTCTTGAGTGTCATAACATAGTTAGGTAGGGGTTTGAATCCTGCAAATGACAAGTGTGTGTGGAGGGGGGTTAGTGTGTGTGCAAGTCTGTATGAAAGAAATGTCCCTTTTGGCAACTAGGAGAACACACTACAGGATGCACATTCCCCTTTCTAAACACTGATGATGTCAGCACCCTATAAGTATAGCAGGAGAAGGGAAACCTCCCAGCAATGCGAATAGCGCACTCCGCTGATGCGTCTATCTCGAGTGTCATAATTTAGTTAGGTAGGGGTTTGAATCCTGCAAATGCCCAGTGTGTGTAGAGGGGGGTTAGTGTGTGTGCAAGTCTGTATGAAAGAAATGTCCCTTTTGGCAACTAGGGGAACACACTACAGGATGCACATTACCCTTTCCAAACACTGATGATGTCAGCACCCTATAAGTACAGCCGGAGAAGGAAAACATCCCAGTAATTTGAATAGCGTGCTCTGCTAATGTGTCTCTCTCAAATGTCATAGCATAGTTAGGTAGAGGTTTGAATCCTGCAAATGCCCAGTGTGTGTAGAGGGGGGTTAGTGTGTGTGCAAGTCTGCATGAAAGAAATGTCCCTTTTGGCAACTAGGGGAACACACTACAGGATGCACATCACCCTTTCCAAACACTGATGATGTCAGCACCCTATAAGTACAGCCGGAGAAGGAAAACATCCCAGTAATTTGAATAGTGTGCTCTGCTAATGTGTCTCTCTCAAGTTTCCTAACATAGTTAGGTAGGGGTTTGAATCCTACACATAGCAAGTGTGTGTGTTTGGATATGGGGAATTTGTGTGTTGGCAAGTCTATATGAAAGATATGTGCGTTTTGGCAATTAGGAGAACACACTACATGATGCACATTACCCTTTCCAAACACTGATGATGTCAGCACCCTATAAGTACAGCTGGAGAAGAGAAACCTTCCAGTAATTCGAATAGCATGCTTCGCTAATGCGTCTCTCTCAAGTGTCATAAAATAGTTAGGTAGTGGTTTGTATCCTGAAAATGGCAAGTGTGTGCTTGGATAAGGGGAGTTTGTGTGTGTGTAATTCTGTAGAAAAAATATGTGCTTTTTGGCAATCAGGAGAACACACTACATGATGCACATTACCCTTTCCAAACACTGATGATATCAGCACCCTATAAGTGCAGCCAGAGAAGAGGAGCCTCCCAGTAATTCAAATAGTGCACTCCGCTAATGCGTTTTTCTCAAGTGTCATAACATAGTTAGGTAGGGATATGAATCCTGCAAATGGTAAGTGTGTGTGTGTGTGTGTGTGTGTGTGCGGTGGGGGGGGGTAGTAGGGTGTGTGTAATTGCAAGTGTGAGAGAACTGTTTCTTTTGGCAACTACTACAATACACCAGATGCTGCATATTCCCCCAGTAAACACAGGTGATGTCACCACACTATAAGTACAGCCAAACAGGGCAAATCGCCCAGTAATGCAAATAGTGTGCTCCGCTACTGGGTCTATTACTACTGTCAGAGCAGAGATAGGTATGTTTTGGAAACCCACAACTGCCACGTGTTTGTGTCACACAAAATGCCCATGTGTGGGTTGTTGTTCATAACAATGCATGACATTGCTTAAACCAGCAATGGCAATGCACACATGATGTATGTGTGTGCCACATACACATATATACCTGTGACCTTCAATAGTTCCCATGTCTGACACGTGCCTCAAGTGAATAAATGGTATTTGCACTGCATAACATTATGACTGTGTCTTACTGTGCAGGGGCTGCATGCGGTATGTGTATATACAGTGTGAGTTGTATATGGTATCATCCTAACAGCGGGGGATACACATCTGATCTGGGCCATACAGACTACATGTAGTTGATGAATAGGTGCTGCATGTTCCCACCTGTTGTGGGAGGGGTAACATGTTGTTCCACTGCAATTCAGTGACTACATGCTGGGAACCTTTCAGCTAGTGTGTTGTAGCTACAGTAATGCTCACACACAATGTTCGGCTGGATGCAGTCTAGCCATATAAAGACATATGTAGAGACCGTCATATTTCCAGTGTTGTTAGGGAGGACAGGTGGGTTTCCTGTGTATGGGAGGGTTGTGTGTGCCAGGCTATAAACCAGAAGGCAGTCCAACACACTGTTAGCTGCACATGGATATGCCCTGATGCTTTGTGCTGTGCCAACAACCTGGAGGTGTGTGTATCTGTTGTGCCTTGAGATACCTCCCCCCTGTTCATGTGTGGTACATGTGTAGGGGACGACAGGCATGGTATGAGGTATAACCTGGCAGTGATGGGTTGCACCTGTGAGCCGTGAATCAGGAATCTGTTACTGCACAGATATTGCAGTTTACCATGCTGAGGACAGTGTCCAGTGCATGCATCTTGTGGTGTACACTGCTGGTGTTGTGTAGCATTACTGTTAGTGTCCTATCCCGTGTGATACCCGCGGAGGTGGCTATGTAATCTGAGCCCTGCAGCAAAAGGCACTATGTGTGTATCAAGAGGCTTCGCCAATATACAATGGCCCATGGGTGACATGTGCAAGCTGCCCCTCACAAATCATTGTGGCTTCCCTAGCATGTAAGCACACGCTGACAGCCATTGGATACCCTATGAATGACATTGGAGATTGAGCAAAATGTAGACATAGAACACCCTTCCTACATATTGTGGTAGCATACCTGATGAGGGTATGATGGCAACCAAGGTCAGGCTCATACCAGCCCATGCCACATGCTGAGAGAGCCCTTCTATGTTCCCTATCATGTAGTCCAGGGAGGTACGTCTCAGGTCATCCATAGTGGCATGGACAATGACTGAGTCATATGTGTCCATGCCCCTGACTGACCTGTATGCATGTGTTATGTGGTGGACCTTAGTGCCCCACGGGCATATCACTGTGACCTTCACCATGTACAGCCTGTTGAGTGGGACCCCACTGCACCGGCCAAAAGAGGTACCTGACACATCTGTAGCAGGTGTGTTGTGTAGCCCTACAGGCTGTGAGTGTTTGGCACACAGGATGTGTGTGCCATGTGTGGCATGTGCTCTGTTCCGACTTAACGTATGCCTGTGTGCCAGCTGCGGAGGTGTGTGATGCTCAGGCAGGATGCTATTTTGAGGCTCCAAGTATGCCCCAGTGTGTTCATGTGTTTGGATTGCTGTCAGTGCAGGTCTATGTCAGACTGGTATTGTAGTCACTGTAGTATGTCATGCCACCTGACAGGGTATGGCAGTACTGGGTTCAGAGTGCTCAGTCCCCAGATTGGCTATGTGGTTGCATCTCATACATGTGTTGTACGTTCCTGGCCAGGGGAGAAGGTTGACTGCATACATGTGGCAGCTGTGACATTGCCACATGACTCACATATACCACAACTGGACCATAGAGGTGATTCACAAGTTACCTTTGCACATGCTACCATAGTAGTGTGATTGCCATGGTGATTACCAACACATAGGGCCAATGGGGAACAACATACTGAAGGTGAGTATGTGTGGGTGTACTGCTTCTGATTTCATAGCACTGGCATTTATGACTGCAAACAAAGCTACAGTAAGCAGGGCTGGAAGTAGTCCAAGTCCATTGTACAACAAAGAAGGGGTACCACTTCCAGTAGGTAACAGTGCAAATATGCAGACACTATAAACATGTACCCAGGAATGCACAGCTCAGATGTCCATGGTAAAACTGATATTATTTAAAATTTAATTTAATTTAAATTAAATTGGTACTGCACACATATCAACATGCGCAAACATCCACATTGCATAGTCGTTGTGGGCAACATGCCACCATTAGTGTACATGTCCATCATTGCATATCACTACTTGCATTACCTTTTCCCCTGTGCTACCTATGTATGATCTGTTGACATCCTTAACACCGGTATGCAATAATGTGCAGCTGTTACACTATGGTACTTACTATGGGTGTAGATAACAATTCAGGACAGTCATACAGTTACTGCATTAGGCATGCTGGGATATACACACAATCATATCAGCACACTGTACTGTTACCAACATGATACTAGTAATACACTTCTATGTAGTCACCCTGTGCATCAGCAACATGTTAACCTGTTCCTGCACTGATGTTGGAGATTGCAGGAGGGGGCACAGTTTCATCATATGCACAGGGTGTGAACTAGG
Source organism: Protopterus annectens (assembly GCF_019279795.1). NCBI lineage: Eukaryota > Metazoa > Chordata > Ceratodontiformes > Protopteridae > Protopterus > Protopterus annectens. The sequence goes on along the minus strand of NC_056727.1, from coordinate 533,748,987 downwards.
TATGCCTGAGTCTGCCACTGATACCACCAATTGACATGTATGTGTATGTGTGTTGGTGAGGGACAGCAGTACAGGGTGGGGCACTGTTGATGCAGTGTGTGCATGTATGTGGTAGCCCTAGGTGTTAACATTTCGCATGTGTGTATGCATGCACATAGTTCCACCTCATGGCTGCCATATACTGGAGTTTGTGGACAGCCAAAGACTGCACCTGGCAGGTCATACAGATCAGTGTCTGTGGCCACGGACACGGTACCGGTACCTGGCAGGGGTGCTACGGACTGTATCCGGTACTAAGCCAGACTGGGTACTGTCATCAGAAGTGGGTGTTCGTTGACTGGACACAGGTCCCTTTTGGGACTGTCCAGAGCCACGTGCATGTGGTCTCCTGGGGCAGTCTGATGACAGCACAGACTCAGCATTGCTGGGGCTGCTGTTGGCACTATGGGGGTGTCCGTGGGCCTGTTGTCATCTGCACCGACTGCCAGCTGCTGCTGTTGCTGGCATATGGCCACGTCAATGCCGCAACCATCCACCATTGCCCTGGCTCATGGACATGTAGTTGTGGAACTGCTGTAATATGTCCCCACAATGTCTATGACATCGGTGAAATTACGGATAGCATCCGGAATGTCACGCCTACTGTCAGTCATGGATGTGCGACATGCTCTCAGCTCCCTCAGACCCTGTCTGGTGTACCTTTCCATACGTGACTGTGCCTGCATGACAGCCCGAAACATAGCTGAGGTTGACAGACCTCTTTGGGCACATCTGCCAGAGGCAGTACGCCTACGGATGCTCCCATGAGAACCCATGGGCAACTGTCTGTGTGGTACCATCTCAGGACCCTGCCCATGGCTGCTGTGTGGGGAAGCATGTGCCACAGATACCACATTACCCTGGTCAATGCCCACTGTATCCTGTCCATCACCTAGGGACATTAGTGACATAGGATGTACTGGCAGGATGACTGTGCGCAATGATGGGGTTGACAGCTGTGTACTGTCAATTGGCTGACCAATGATGGACCCTGACACACCTTCCTGTGCCATTACACAGATATCATCATTATCAGTACCTGTGGCACCAGATTCAGGTTCCCTGCTGCAGGACACCAGAGCAGCACCAGAACCTGTGGGAGGAAGACAGGAAACACAGTTTACAATGTCTACACAATGTTACCAGTGGTGCACACATGCACACGTGGACACATGCACACATGCACACATGGACACATGCACACATACACACATGCACACGTGCACACATGCACATGTGGACACATGCAAACATGCACACATGCACACAAGCACACACGCACACACGCACACACGCACACATGCACACGTGGACACATGCACACATGCACACATGGACACACGCACACATGCACACATGCACAACCCCCAGTATACACACAGAGCACTACTGAGTTACACTATTATTACTAGCACTATCAGGACTATTATAGGTATTGTTAATACACACTCACCAGCATGGATGGGTTGCCTTGCTGTAACACTGGAGGGACCTGCAGAAATGAGGGGATTAATGTCAGTGGGCACAACTGTGCCATTGATACTGCGTTTGATACAGTTCAGTAGTACGACAGTTGCCTTTTACATGTCAGCTGCTGATATTGGCAATATCACACCTGCACAATTACATACTATGTTGACAGCTACATACCAAGGACACACCTTACACATGCATAAACTAACAGTGTACAGAACAGTCAAGTGTACATATGGCATATTACCTGCACACTCCATGTCGTGTTGCTGTGTGGCTCCAGGCTCCATCATAATGCAGGTTTGTTGCTGTTGATGTTCCTGGGCTGGAGCCACAACACTTAGGAGTAGCCCCTCCAGTCTGGTGAGGGGGGATGTGTGGCCACCCCACCTCCTGTGGCGACCTGTTGCCTGTGGATATCTGACGCATGCTGATGGACATTTCTGATTAAATCACTGCAGTGATGTCGTACCTGCTCATGTGTCCTATTATGCGTGCCAATGTCATTTACCCTACAGACAAGGTCTTGCCACAGTGCAGCCCTCTCCTGCTGATTCTGGCTGGTGTGGGAAAACAGTATGTCATAATCCTGCATCAGGCTCTGGTGTATCTCTTCATCTTCTGCAGCAGAGTAGGCAGGATTTCGCTGACGCGCCATGTCCCTGAAAGAGAACACAAACAGAATATCAGCAAACTATGTCAGCAAAATATGGCACACATACTATACATGATACTCAACTGTAGTGATATACTACTACTCCCATATGTAGCACGTGTGTGTCTCTTGGTGGATACACATGTACATGGCCAGATATCAGTGCTCAGCTGACACCTGTGCAACAATACCTGCCACATTCCATACAACATAGTACCAAGCCCCATCAGTCAGCACACTGAGACAGGTCCAATGCACCACCTCACTCTGGGGGTTCATAACAAGGTACTGTATGTGGAACATCATCCACTAGTGTGATCTGCACACAAACTAATCGGCCTGGATATACATATCCCACCACCACCACCAGCACAGTAGACTACTTTTAAATATATGTGAATAGACAGATTTTCACTTGTTAGGACTGAGATGGTATCCATGCAGCCCACTGGGCCAGTGGAAGCCACAACCCCCAATGCTGACCCCTTTGCAAATGCTTCCCACGGACATTCCCAAGAATGCATGGAACATGCACACACAATTCTAACTCAGACCCTATGCACAAAGGTTAAGCATCCTGACTGGTGGACCCCAGCCAAAGACAAATTGTATAACGATAGAAGGAGGCTACTGCAGGACAGAGCAGAATCACATAAAGGGAAGGCATCTGTGGTCAGCACTAGTAAAAAGCTAAGTTCTCTCATAACAACATCCAAGGCCAACTCTGAGAGAGAAATGGCCAAGGACACTAAAGATAACCACAAGGCCTTCTTCAGTTTTGTTAGAAACATGGACCAAAAGCCTCAGATATGCTCAGAGTTAGTACACAACTACATAAAATTCACTGAACCCACAGATATTGGCAACATTCTGGCAGACAGGTTCAGTGCAAATATCCCCCCTCCCTCTCCCCCAAAAGAAGAAATACTTATCACAGCTGAATGTAACCTCCCTGTCATCTCAGATGTCCAGGTGAGGGCCACCCTCAGCAAAGCAAAACACACAGCATCAACGGGACCTGATGGTATCCCTGGATGTGTGCTACGTGAACTCCAAAAGGAGCTACAACCGCATATAAAACTGATATTTAACCTTAGCCTTACTACGGGATATTTACCTGAACACTGGCGTACAGCAACAGTGGTCCCACTCCACAAAGGAGGCACCTCTACAGACCCTAGGAACTACCACCCCATAAGCTTAACCAGCCTGGTCTGCAAAGCTATGGAAAGATTCATTATGGAACTCATATACAGCGATATTGGGGACCTACAGACACTTGATCCCACCCAGTTTGGCTTTGTGAAGGGCTGATCCTGCCTTTTGAACCTGATTGACTTTTTCAAAACAGTCACTACAGCCATTGATGAGGGCAAAGCAGTCCATACAGCCTACCTGGACTTGCCTATGGCCTTCAACACAATACCCCACTCAGGCATCATAGACAAGCTCATCAGCTTAAATGTTAATACATATGTCACATGATGGGTTGCAAACTGGTTGAACAACAGAATCCATAAAGTCAAAATTGCGGGAGCCATGTCAGACTCAAAGCCAGTCACAAGTGGTATCCCACAGGGCTCTGTCCTAGGACCCCTCTTGCTTGGCATTTACTTCTCAGATGTGAAAGCAAACATGGGCAGGTTGTGGATGACAAAGTTCTCAGATGACTGCAAATTAGGCGCCATAGTCGATACACCAGCTGACACACACATCCTACAGACAGGCCTCACTGAAACGGACAACTGGTGCCAGAATCATGGCCTAACACTGAATGGCATGAAATGTATAGTCATCCCCTTTGGGTAAAACAATGTACACACAACTTATCACATAGACATACATATAGATACAGACCAATAACACATATGGAGGGTTCACAGTATGTTGACTATTAAATTGTTACTTTACATTACCTGTGTTTGTCACAGTTGATTGCATTACCGTTTGTATAGGTTCCTGCTGCTGCTAGCCCAGCTTTATACTGTCACTGATGACAGCTTCAACTTAGTTTTTCTTAAGTGTAGTTTTTGTTTGTGTTTTTATTTTCTTTTTTTCTTTCTTTTTCTCTCTCTCTCTGCCTCCAGATGGTGCAATGAAAGTATTGCATGCGTGGACTAGGAGTACATGATGCTTTTGTAGGTATCTGCATATGTCCATGTGATGGCCTCTGCACCAATTGTTAGCCAGCATTTGCTAATTGCATGCAGCCAGTTGTGTACTGATTGCAGTTCTCACTGTGATTTCAGGACAGTGCTATAAAAGGGTATGTGAGATAGGCGTTGCCCTTTCATATTGTAAGGGCGGGGACCATGCTGGTATGCTGTGGACACTGTTCTGTGAGTGTAAAGGTTAGTATCTCTCTCATAAGTCAGGCTGTGTTGTAGATTAACATTTCTCCATTAATCTCTCCTGTTTCCTGTACTAAGTGTGTATGTACACTGACACCTACAACTATATATATATATATATATATATATATATATATATATATATATATATACATATATTTATATATATATCATAACTGACATTATTACCTACTAGCTACCAACAAGCATGGCTATTTCTGTTCACACACTATTATTATAGAAATCCACTAGATTTGACAGTAAATATACATGACATGCTTTGTGTACTAACACATCCTATATTCCCTTTACATTCATTCCTACTATTACATGATATATTTATTGTAGCACAATGTTCTTATATAACAATCATGGCTTAGTGGTAAGTCATGCAGACTACTGTTTCCTGGGTTCAGGACTGACAGTAGGATTTTATTTTGCTTTTGAACAGACTACAGGACCTGTCATTCAGAATGACTAAGGCACTTTTAAGCAGTTGTAACCGGGTTAGCGCTGGTTTGCGCGGAGCTCCCACATGCGCACTGGCGTTCAGCTCCGCGCACACCCGCTTACAACCGCTTAACAGTGCTTACTCGTGCGCACACCCGCGCTATTTTCTTTGAAAGAAATGAAAATGGGGAGACAGGAAAATGGTGAAAAAGGGGTCACAAAGAGGGTAAGACAGTAGGGAAACAAGCTTGGGTTTTGCAGGAGGGATGTAGGTAAGGCCCATAGCTGCCCATTTCTTCATCAGCAACAGCTGTGCATATGTTTGTAATTTGGTGTGACATTTGAAACCTTCCACCCCTGAGAGAGGTGTAAGGACAACAATAATACTTGTTGTACAGCCAATTGTAATTGACAGTTTCCATGTCCAGCAGACATGTGTGCAAAATGGGCAGCTATGTATGGGGCGTAATTTTTTTGTGGGTACAGAGTGCCCTTTTTTTTTTTTCAGGTGAGAGTGGTATGTCAGGTAAAGGAAGTCGGTATACCTGGGGAGGTAGGTTGGGTAGGTCAACAGACAAGACAAACAAGACGCATATAGGGGCGGTGTATGACATGTGTGGGGGGGTTACACAATTGACGGGGACGGATGTTTGGATATCCAGAGCCCATGAGCCCACAGATGGCAACAGTGGAACTGATATCCCCACCCATGGGCAGTTGCCACTGTACCTTCACTGCCCAGGATGGGGCTGTGCTGGGGGCTGTGTAGGCCGGGCAACAGGCATGCCTGTTATTTGTTCCACCTGTGCCTCAAGCTGGTGTAGGGGCCCAAGAACAGATTCCTGGATCTCCCTACGCACCACAGTCCGGACGCTACGGAGGGTGAGTGGTGGTTCTCCTCCGGCCACACTTGCAGAGGGGGGATGAGCCCCATCCCCTGCAGCGCTTCCACCTGCAGGTGGCACAGGGCCACCGGAGGAGGGTCTGGACTGGGCACTACTGCCAGGTGCTCTCGCCAGCTGAGGTGGGAGAGGTGGGTCCACTGGAACCCGCCTTCCCTGTCGTCCTCTGTTTTGAATTATGTCATGACAGTTTGGGTTAGTAAGATGCAATACCATTCGCAATTAGTTGTAACAGCATGCATTAGTATTCCCATTAACCAAACACCCAGATATTCACACCATTAAACAGCGAGCATAACACATGCATAATTTGAACAGCAATACACAGTCCAACAACATGCAGGGTTGATTGATGGCAACAGGCCATCAGGTTTGGATGTATGAACAGGACAGATGCATCAACGTACATGCAAATATGTATGACCCAACAGGACAAATGTCCAGGGGTGTTAATTGTGATTGCACATACCAATTTCACGTGGAATGGATTATATGTGGTTATAGGGTGGGGTGAAGAAAATAATATTAACACCTTCAAATACCAATACATATGCTGTACATTTCTAATAGCTGCAGATATATACACACTACTGTTCTACCTACAGTTTCCCATGTGATAACTACTTCAAGTTGGTGATAGGACTGTTACTGCTACATCAATATACATTTTATTGTTATTCATACACGTTCATATCTGGCTTTGTTCAGCTACATCATCCTGCTACATTTGCTTTATATAGCTATAGACAACTGTGGATGTTTGGTATTTCAGACAATCATACTATCTGCATATTGCAGACTGAGAGCAACATATCCAGATTTTGGGATACACATTCCAGCTGCAGGAACATTTTAAACACATTTCGCAGTTTGGTTCTGCTTGTCACATTCATTTCATTCTGTACTAACTGCAGTATACTTTATTCAGGAGTTATTACTACTTTATTGGTGGATTCATAACTCTTTCTCACACTCTCTCACTTGTTTTATTTTTACAATTCAGGATGGTACTTACTTCTAGGCTTTATTGACATGTTGTACCTGTAGTTATTACAATCCTTTCCAACAGTCTCACTTCTGTCATGTTTCAGTATTTCAACAGGGATATATTTCACACGTGATTTGCTCATCTTCTGCAGCTGTACTTTTCAGCCTGCTGCAGGTTGTGTACTATTATATTACAGGTGGGGCATCTTTATTTCAGACTTTATTTCAGACATTTTCATTTTTCTGTTTGGATTACAGACTGCAACACACTTTTGTAATCAAGCAATACTTGCAAACACTCTTACACTGTTACTTGCACATTTTATTACTTAGTGACTACACTGCACTCTTTTGCTAACTGTCATACTTTTATATTTATTTACAGTTACAGGGAGGGGATTACTGACCTGCCTGGTGGTGCAACCGCACCAGCCTATCACCATAGGCTCTGTGGTTCGCAGAACGGACACCTGCAGCTGTAATATAAATAAAGTAATATTGGAATACACATCTCCATAATATCAGCTAGGTTAATTTCTTACATACATAATTAGATGTAACTTACTCAGTAGTGGGGCGTTGGGCATTTGCCGGGCCTCCTGGATCCAAAGGTCCAGTTGGTCCTGCTTACATCTCTTCAGGTCCACATGGTGGTGATGGACCTGCTCACCAGTCCTTGGAATCCCTGTGGCACTGGTGAGATCATGAGCCAACCAGTCCCATGCCTCAGCCCTATATGCTCCCCACAGGACCTGGTCCTGCATGAGTTGGGCCTCATGATTGTGGACAAGGAGCCAGACCATATATCTGGACTCCTCAATGCCCCACCTCTGTGCTCGGAAGCAACTACCCTCACCTACTCCTGACATTCTGGCTGCAAGTTAGTTCTACTATCGGTTATGCTCTGTATTCCTGCCTATGGGGCTTATATATGCCGTTTTTCCTGCATTTATCTGTGATTGGCCATTTTGGAATTGTATCAGCTTCACAAAACCTGCTTTGTCATGCTCCTCTTTCTATTCATTCCTATATATTTGCTATTACTGCATTTCTAAGCACAGCTGTCATGGCTTAGTGGTTCAGTACCTTGACTATGGTGCATGGTATCCTGGGTTTGAACCTGACCACTGTTTTTTATATTTTATGACTGCCTAGACAGGCTAGGAGGTGTGTCTGTGTAAAGGCAGTTTTGTTACAGCTTGCTCAACGTTGCCCGTCGGTTAGCTTGTTGGTGCGGTGCGCAGCTCCGCGCAAACGGGTTACGCTGGTTTACACCTCATTTGGCTGTCAGCACGCATATTACTCTCAGCTCAACTAGGGGCACACAGTTTCAGCGTGTTAAACCACAGCTCACCTACGGGCACTCATTTTGCACCTGTTGAACCACTGCTCACCTACGGGCACTCATTTTGCACCTGTTAAACCACTGCTCACCTTCAGGCACTCATTTTACACCTGTTAAACCACTGCTCACCTACGGGCAGATGCACTCACCTTGTTAAACTGTAGCTCAGCTATAGGCACATCTGGCATTTTTTATTATTTTATCTCACATTTCTTCAAAATAAATGGCCTATTTCATTACATTTTACATAAAATATAATTTTATATGTGTACATATATGTCAGGGACTTGTTTCGTGCTTATTTCACTAAAAATTTAAATTTATGTTGTGGGGTCTCGAACCATGACTGCCTGCTCTTCAGCCGACGTCTCTACCGCTACGCTATTGCTTTTTGGCTTACTTTGCATAGTTAGTTCTTATATGCTTTTCCACTTACTGCTAACTGTGGCTGAGCTACGGGCACGCCAGCAAAGCGCACTCACGGGCAAACATCTTTACAATTTAAAAAAATATATAACATGTTCATTTATATAATTTTATGTTCATAGTCTGTGTGGGCATGTGTTGTGTTGTGTTTATTCACATTTCCATGTACTCTGTCGTGGGGGTTTACTTTAGGCACTTTTGCTCTTCTGGGGGTGTGTCCGCTTGCAGGGCTCGGCCTACGGACATGCCCCCTTCTGTCTTCCACGGACCGTGTAAGCCTTAGGTGTGATTCAGCATGTCCTCATGCATATGCATGACATGCTGATGTCACACCATTTAACTGCAGCCTCTGTGTAAGCCTTGTAACTCTTACACGGAGGCTTCGTGAATCCTGCCCTTAGACTTGTCTCTGTCAAGCCCCTACCTAATCCACTACACTCCCATATTTATTTTCACTCTTTATCCACTGACTTCCATCTACTTATCCTCCTAAATTGTTTCCCACCTTAACTGTAGTCCTTCTTTATGAATTAAACCCTTTGGTCTTACTGCTCCACCACATGTACATATGTACATATTGTCTGCTCAACTACAAACTCCTCTCTTCTCTGTGAAATCTTTTTCACTCCCTGGGAAAATCCAAATGAATTACAAAAAAAAAAGACAAAGAAAGTTACTTGTTATCATATTACTGTACTATACTTCTTCTGTATTTCTGGAACTTATCTATTACATATCTCTGGAACTTATGTATAATATGTATAATAATCCTCTATATGTGCTTGAAATATTTTACTGTAATTTCATCTACATTGGAGCTCTGTATGTACTTGTAACATTTGTACTGTACATCATCTGTATTGGAGCTTTTCTCCTCACAACTCCACTGAAAAGGGGCTTCTAGCCCAGTTGGACAATCCCAGTTAACAAATGTCAAATAAAAAAAGTGTGTGTGTGTGTGTGTGTGTGTGTGTGTGTGTGTGTGTGTGTGTGTGTGTGTGTGTGTGTGTGCATGGTGTGTGTCTGTGTGTGTGTGTGTGTTTGCTGTTGCTGTTAGATAAATAAAATTTACATATTTCGTGACTAATGTCTTTGCCATGACTTATGAAATTTGTTTTCTAACCGTGTGTGTGTGTGTGTGTGTATGTGTGTGTGTGTATGTGTGTATATGTCCGAATATAAATTATTAACATTTAAGTATTCATTTCTGAGACTGCCCAAATTTCTTCACGCTACATTCACTGATGACATAGTAGTTAACTTAGAAATTTTCAATGCTCAAATATGTATGTATGTATGTATGTGTATATATATATATATTTTTATGCTTCTTTCACCATTTTAGAATGCTGGCATTTAAAATCAATAAGCAAAGTAAAACATTACATCAGTACAAAAAACACTCACAAAACATGTTTATTTTCACAAACTAAACCATGGACATAATTCCAAAACAGTTTACACTCATAGTTGTACTACTCTAAGTTGCAAAGGCTCACCCAATTCTAAAACAGACCTCTGTGATTCCTCAAGCCTCATAAGCTAATGAGGAATTGCAGAAGTCAACAGATGATTCCAAAACCTAGTGCACTGTCATTATCCTGAAATATGGGATAAGTATAAATTGGTTAAGGCTCGGTATTATAAATTTTCATAAACAGTGTAACTCATTGACTAGTGTGAAATGGACTCCTCCCTCCATTTTCCAACAGTTTAACTGCAGGCATTATAGGGGGAAAACCGATAGGTGACCAGAATCACTGCTGACCTGCAAGAGGAACAGTACAAAAGGCCACGGTATTGTTTTGTCACCTTGGGCAGCAACTGGTTGTATGCACAATGATTTTGCATAGTCAGCACAAAGGATTACTATAACTGCAAAATGCACAATGCAGTGTTGCATGCTGTAACTGATTCATTCACTACATTTTGTCTGTACTGCTACATGCATGACAAAGTCTTTTCTGCTGTTCCTGCAGTAGTACAGCTGAAATACAGGCAGCGATGTGGAGATGGTCATTTTTTTAGGGACATTGGGGGATCAGTTACAGCATGTACAGATAATGAGATTGATTAACAGAATATTTCTGAAACGTATTACCTGTGTATGATGTACAATACACAGTGTGGACCACTGATCCTGGGATGGTCTCTGGAGTTAAAAGCATTTTGCTCCTGGTATGACACTATATTAAGGGACAAAACAGGTAACTTTTTATAAACAACATGGCATTACAGCATAAACAATGCTAGCACATCAGCATCTCACATCTAACTGTCCCAAAGGTTAAAATTCAGTAGTTCGTAGTAGAAACTCTCTCTTAAATGGCAAGGCCACACATTAGAATTAAAAAGGCAGTTCATTGTAGTGGATAGCATTTCATAGTAGCAGTGGCCCTCCATAGCGCTACCATGTACCTTTTAACTTCAGCTCCTACAAGACTGCTGATGATGAAGAACAGTGCTAAATTAAAAAAAAAAAAAAATATATATATATATATATATATATATATATATATATATATATATTTTTTTATGCTTCTTTCACCATTTTAGAATGCTGGCATTTAAAATCAATAAGCAAAGTAAAACATTAAATCAGTACAAAAAACACTCACAAAACATGTTTATTTTCACAAACTAAACCATGGACATAATTCCAAAACAGTTTACACTCGTAGTTGTACTACTCTAAGATGCAAAGGCTCACCCAATTCTAAAACAGACCTCTGTGATTCCTCAAGCCTCATAAGCTAATGAGGAATTGCAGAAGTCAACAGATGATTCCAAAACCTAGTGCACTGTCATTATCCTGAAATATGGGATAAGTATAAATTGGTTAAGGCTCGGCATTATAAATTTTCATAAACAGTGTAACTCATTGACTAGTGTGAAATGGACTCCCCCCCCCCCCCGTTTTCCAACAGTTTAACTGCAGGCATTATAGGGGGAAAACCGATAGGTGACCAGAATCACTGCTGACCTGCACGAGGAACAGTACAAAAGGCCACAGTATTGTTTTGTCACCTTGGGCAGCAACTGGTTGTATGCACAATGATTTTGCATAGTCAGCACAAAGGATTACTATAACTGCAAAATGCACAATGCAGTGTTGCAGGCTGTAACTGATTCATTCACTACATTTTGTCTGTACTGCTACATGCATGACAAAGTCTTTTCTGCTGTTCCTGCAGTAGTACAGCTGAAATACAGGCAGCGATGTGGAGATGGTCATTTTTTTAGGGACATTGGGGGATCAGTTACAGCATGTACAGATAATGAGATTGATTAACATAGAATATTTCTGAAATGTATTACCTGTGTATGATGTACAATACACAGTGTGGACCACTGATCCTGGGATGGTCTCTGGAGTTAAGAGCATTTTGCTCCTGGTATGACACTATATTAAGGGACAAAACAGGTAACTTTTTATAAACAACATGGCATTACAGCATAAACAATGCTAGCACATCAGCATCTCACATCTAACTGTCCCAAAGGTTAAAATTCAGTGGTTTGTAGTAGAAACTCTCTCTTAAATGGCAAGGCCACACATTAGAATTAAAAAGGCAGTTCATTGTAGTGGATAGCATTTCATAGTAGCAGTGGCCCTCCATAGCGCTGCCATGTACCTTTTAACTTCAGCTCCTACAAGACTGCTAATGATGAAGCACAGTGCTAAATTTAAAAAAAAAAAAAAAAAAAAAATATATATATATATATATATATATATATATATATATATATACATACACATATATATATATATATATATATATATATATATATATATATATATATATAGATATATATATATTATAAGGTACTTTTCCATTATCGGGTTAACACGCATTACGCCAGCGTGCCATTTCTTTGCCTCGTTTCCTAGACATGAACGACACTGTAGTGTTAGCAAGCATTAACTGCAGCATACTTTCCAAAATAATGTTTGTGTAGAACATTTCTCTGACTTGTGCTTTTGATCCGTTGCCCTGGCTTTGACATTTAACATGTAATTCCTGTTGCAAGTAAGCATCTCTGCCATGTTTCTAATGCAGGGTGGGACGGGCATAACAAAACACAAGAGTGTGCCTAACCACACCATTTCTACAGCGATAACCCATGCCCCAGGCATGACTCTGGGAGTTTGTGAAGGATACACCTCGGGACACCTCTGATTTCTGAAGGGTGATCCCAGGAACACCTTGGGAGTTTCCGTACGAAGATCGTAGGGCCAGTTGCAGGCATGTGATACAGCTTATTCACAGACCTCTGAAGTGTACCTCATTTTGGAGAAACAGACCTCCTGTGGGGCCTAAACAGTTCATATTACTCGAAATTCCACTTTGAGAAGAGAAAAGTTAACTATTGTGCATTCTTAAATGATGCGTATTACCATTAATATTTATATTCTATATGCATTTCGATAAGCAATCAGCATACCTGTCAACTGTCCATATTTTCACAGCATCTCCATGTTTTTGAAAAATATTTGGGTCCGTTAGTCATAAAGTTTGAGGTTTTCTGTAGCAATCAGTTAGGGTTACAGTGAAGGGTGCACCCAGATCAGTGGCATCAATGCACGACCGAGTGCTAACATTCCAAGTGCTCATTAGATGTGTTGCCCCGATAACGGCAAAGTACCTATTATAATATTTATTATTATATTATAGACATCTGTTAGTAATGCTGATAGTAATAGGCTTAGTGATCAGCATACCTTTCAACTGTCGAGATTTTCACAGAATGTCCAGATTTCTGCCTCATGTTTTTGGTTTGTTCCTCATAAAACGTGTGGTTTTCTGGAAAATCATTGATGATTGAAGCCATTAAATAATGGAAAACATTTGAATTTTAGACAGACTTCATATGGTTTAGAAAATACATGCTAACACAAACTCTGTAAGTTTAGCAACTAAGTTTTTAAGAACAATATTAAAGTATGTCCACATTTTTGTGCCTCTGTCCTTCCCACATTATTTTAGGCTTTGTCCAGATTTCTTGCAGTAAGACATTGACAGGTATGGTGGTTAGTAAATACTATGATTTCTGAACATACATTATGACTGCTTCTGTGCTATTCAGGGTGATGCAGTTCTGCAATATGAATCCTTCATTTGATTGTAGTTCTGTAGTTAATTTCTAGTATTGTCTGTGTGACCTATTTCCATCCTACCTGAACAACATATGTGGTCATGCCTTTCAACTTTGCTCAAAAATTTTGGACAAAGCCAAAAACAATTGGAGTATGAAGTGCCAAAATCATGAACAATTTTAAAATATTACTCTAATTCACTCATAAACTTAATCAAACAAAATATTTTCTATCAACATGCATTTTCTGAACAATAAGAAGTACGAAACTCCTACCTCTGGTATTATTGGCTAACTGTAATCCTCAGTGATTTACCAGAAAACTAACACTTTTATGCGAGACAGGACAAAAATATGTGGTAAAATTAGGGACATTTTGTAAAATTCTGGACAACTGAAAGACATGTCTGTGGTTATCATCATGAATTAAAAACTGTTAAGTAGTGGCTTGTTTGCAGAAACCACACTGCTTATACATAGATATTAACAGGAGTTTCTGGTCTGTTTGTTACAGATATCATATCATGGCTGAAAAAGGTCATAATGGGACTGCTCACCTGACAGGTTATTAAATGAAATAAATAAATAAAGCATGTATCAAAAACTATGGTCATCCACTGTGTTTGAGCAGACCCAAGCTTTAACCTTTAGTTGATGCTGAACTCAACACACTGCCTCAGTTGCTGACTACTTGGTGCAAGTTACAAAGTAAGATACAGTTAAAAACAATGAAATAGACAGCATTCCAAATTTTAAATGTAATAAATATACATTTTTAAAACAACCATTTGCATACAATGCCTCTGGTTTCAACAGCATCCAGCTAATAGCTTCTGTCAACGTGAAAACATTAGCTGTGTACTAACAAAACACATGGTATTGTAATGTCAGTATCCATTTCGTAAAAGTGCATATATATTTAAAGTGTCAGTGTGTTGCTTGCTTTGTGATTTCCAGTGAGGATGAACTTTCAGGGAGCCATTTTCTACATTTGTAACATGCATACCTCCCAGCCTTTTAGAGCAAAAATTCTGGACAAAGCCATAAATAAAAGGGGAACAAAGGCCCACAAATGGGGACAATTTTTAAATATTGCTCTTACAAACTTAGAAAGTTGATAAAATAACTTCTGTTGCATTAGCATGAATTTTCTGAGGGGTATGAAGTCTAAAACTCAAATGTACTGCTGCAAGAATGTCATGACTTGAGGCCATTTTATTCATTAGGACAACTACATTATAACTTGTAATACATCTTGCAGGATGGAAAACATGTCACAGATTTCTCTGGTCATCAACTCTTTGTGGTACACAGTCTGTCAAGCTAGCCCTAATTGTTCTCACTTAAAAGCGCCATTGAATCACCTTCTCTTCTCTTTTTATTTCTACAAAGTCCTGTCATCAAAAAATTAGAAATAAAATAAAGAAACGTTGCCCTACTTTGGATACAAAATAGGCACAGCAATGCTTTGTGTAGTTAGTCATCCCTTGTATTTTTTTAATAATCGCTATGAAAAGGATAAAATATGCGTAGTAGCTATGCCTGTTAACATTGTGCCTTTTCCCACACAGTAAAGTGAACAGATGCCTCACCTTTCATAGTTATGTTTCAAAAAATAACTGCCTTTTTAAACAGAACATTAACAGGGAATTTAAAATACAGCACAGATTCTACAGTTATTATATTATATGTACTCTGTAAAATGGAAGAATACTTTCTATCCCTACCAGCAAGTCTCTCCAGTGGTATACCCCAAGGCTTTATTCATCGTCCCCTTCTCTTTAACATTTTTATCAATGACCTCTATACCTTAATCAGTCCACCTCTCGTATACAACATGCGAATTATTCCACACTCATATGTGCATTTAATAACTTAGCTTAACTCCTCCATATCATACAAGTAGCTTTTTCTTCAATTGAGAAATGACTTCATATTACCCAGCTACTACTTAGCCCTAAAAAAATCAAAGTTACTGCTATTTTTCTCCAAATCACACATGCCTGATAAAGCAAATTTCAAAATCTTTTCACTAAACAAAATTGAAATTGAAGTAGTCTCACATATAAAACATTTTGGAGTGATTATGGATGAATACTGTCACGCTCCTACTTTGGACATAATAGAAGAGTCTTCGTGGGTTCTGTTTAAGCAGCTTTATTTTATACAAACACATCACTATAGAAGTTAACTGACTTTAAGTTAAGTAACTTATATGCAAACTAACTGCTGGAATCATACATGCTTACCCTCTGGCTGCACTCTCAACATGGCACTAGTAATGGCATGTGCCTGGCATTTATATGTGCATGCTACGTCTTTGACATGCTTCTTAAAGACACAGCAAACAGGACATCTTGAAAAGATGAAACATGCAATGCTAGGAATCTATTTGACATGCAGAAATCACAGACAGTTGTCTATCATGCATTAACATAAGATAAGGTTCATATATACACAGTTAAGCCCATGTTGCTGCATATTTCATACTGGGCCTGGAAACTCACCCATACCATGTGACATAAAACTGGGAATTGGGCTTAGCAACTGGAGCTGTCTCTGTAAAATGTTTGATCTTAGAATTGTTTGGAACATCTTCAGGAATGGAATCAGAGGTAGCAACACACTCTGGAATAGGAACAACATTTGGTTCACTCTGAGATCTAGAGTCTGTGTCACTAAACAATGTTGTAATGATGATTTTGGTACAGGACGTAGATGTCTGTGATTCCTCCTGTACTCCATACCCTCAGATTCTACAAGGTAGGATCTTGGCTTGGCACATATTCCAGTAATTTGACCAATCTGGTCGAAATCTTTCACCATTTGGTTTCTCACTGTCTCTCCTTCCCTCAATGGGGGAAGAAATCTGCTCGATTTATCATAACTGGACTTCTGGTCTGAATGCTTCTTGAGTAGTTGAGTCTTTATGGTTCTGTTGTTCTTAACATAAGGCCTCAATTAACTAGAACTAATAGGTAACGTTGTTCTGGTTTGCCTGGAAAGAAGTCTTTGATCAAGTAAGCCAAGAATATCATCGCAGGGTATGTTTCTAAGATTAAGTTAATTCAAAAAGGCATTCGTATTGTCACACTTTGACCTTTCAAATAATTGCTTTGCACTCTGCACTGCACGTTCAGCTAAACCATTTGACTGTGGATATTCAGGACTGCTAGTGCCATGTACAAAGTCCCATTCTCTTGCAAATTTCTGAAATACCTGACTAGTAAATTGAGTACCATTGTCAGAGATAACTTTGTGTGGACTACCATGAACTGAGAAATGACGTTTCAACTTAGTAATAGCAGTGAATGTTAAGTTAGGTAGTAAGTCAATCTCAGAATAGTTGGAATAAGAGTCTACCAATACTAAGTAGTGTTGATTGTTCCACTCGAAGATATCAGTGGCTACTGTTGACCAAGGTAGTTCAGGAACTTGACTTAAAGTGGTTCTCTTTGCAAATGTGGTCTAGTACTATTGCATACTGAACAAGAAGAAAGTACTTTATCAATGTCTTTCAGTAACAAATGCCAAAATACTAACTTTCTCTCTCTTTTCTTAGTGGATGCGGAACCTGGGTGACCACGATGCAAAATCTGGAAATATTCTTGTTGTAAGGAAGCAAGAACAGCAATTTTAGGACCTTTGAAAATAATGCCATCTGCCATCAACATTTTATCTCTGTAAGAAAAATAGGTTTGCACTTCAGGTGGTACACTAGATTGCTTCAATGGCCATCCAACATGAATGTAGTGATTGAGCTTTTGCAAAATAGGCTCAGTGTTTGTGTGATCTCTTAACTCATCAAGCCTGGTGGTAGAAAAATTACACACTGCCATCACATCAAAGTCAAAATTCTCTGCTTCAAACTGTTCCGTCATATTTCTGGGCGATCCATTTTGAAGTTGTACTTTTGTAATTTGAGCATTATTCTTTGTAATCTCACTGGAGCTGAATGCATAGGCTTCTTTAGCATAGTAACTAGAGGTTGGTGGTCAGTTTTAATCTGAATAGCTCGACAATAAATATAATCATGAAACTTGGAACATGCCAAATGTTCTTTCTCAATTTCTGCATACTGTATCTCAGTTTGGGTAAGTGTTCTAGATGCATAGGCTACTGGCCTGCCCTCTTGAAGTATAACTGCATCAAGACCAAATTTTGAAGCATCATAGGAAAGAGTGACTAGTTTATTCACATCATAGTATCTTAATGTAGGTGGGGTGGCAATTTTCTGCTTAAGGTCTTCAAATGCCTTCTGGTGATGTTCTAACCATGGCCATGCAACATTTTTGCGCATTAGCTCTTGTAAAGGTGCTGTCAACTTAGTGAAGTCTGGTATAAACTTGCCTAAATAGTTGACCATGCCTAGGAAATGCTGTAGAGCTTGGAGATTGTCTGGTGCTGACATTTCAAGGATAGCTGCTTGCTTGGTCAGGTCTGGTCTCAAGCCAGTACTGGTAAATAAATGACCTACATATGTAATTTCTGGTAGCCTGAATTTGCACTTCAGATGATTGAGCTTCAAGTTTACTTCACGTGCGCTGTCTAGAACTCTCATAGGTTCATAGGTAGGTACTAGGCTATCTGCCCGAAGGCATTTATAAGCCTAGCCAGAATGTGTTGGCTTTCGCCACCCCCTTAGATTAGTTCCCTGTGCCTCTGTCCAGCACAGCCACTCAAGTGATCCCCGGGGTAAACTTATAGGTTCATAGGTAGGTAAAATAATCAGCACTCCCAAGTTGCAAACCCTGGACCCTGCATACTATAGACAAAGTGATTTACCACTAAGCCATGGCAGATACACATAGGTTTCTGTCATGCTCTGCTTCACCACTGCCTACAACCAATAAAATCATCTACTATTATAGCACAAGGATAACCCAAAAACATTTGCTTCATTGCACATTGGCAGACTTCACTTGCAGAATTTTGTTCCAAATGGCATACTTAGGAATCTGTATCTGCTAAATGGGGTACCAATAGTGATTAGTAATGAAAATTTGCGATCAAGCATCACTTGCCAAAATGAACTTTTTGCATCTAAGACAGAAAAGACACTGGCATTCAGTATTACTGCTGCGACCTCTTTGTGTGCATTGAATGATACAGTGTCTTCAATGCTTTGTTCAAATCTCTTGGGTCAATACATATTCTGATTTCATCTGGGCCTTTTTTGTGAGCTGCTACCATAGATGACACTCATTCAGTTGGTTTTGTAACTGGACAAATTACACCTTGCTGCACCATTTTATCTAACTGAGCCTTGACTTTATCCTGCATAGCTAGCAGAACTCTTCTTGCCAGTCTAACTACTGGAGAGACCTCTGGGTCTAACTTCATGGAATACATAACTAGAAGTTTGCCCAAGTTGTCATCGAAAACATAAGCATACTCAGAGAAAATGGCTTCAGAAAAATTAGAACTAGGAGAAGCACTTAAGTGATGAACTTTGATAAAAGAAAGCAGAATCATTCTCAAGCTATCTTTGAGACCCAAAGAGACTGTACTGGTCTTTGGACTACATAGAATAACAAGCTGTAACAGTTCTTGGCCAAATAACATGAAAGCATCACTGAGCCTTGGGTTTGAATTTCTTCACCTCCGTAAGTAACATTTTTCACACTATTGGCTACATTGAGTTGTTCATTAGCTCTCACTTTAGCAAATGTGTCTGCTGATATAACATTACACTTTGAACCAGTGTCTGTTTTAAGGTCTGCGGATTTACCATTGATCCAGACACTACAAAACACTTCCCACTTTGCCAATAAATTCACTGCAACTCTTTCACCAACTTCTGATACACCATCTACATAGAAAGCTGACTGTTGCGTCTCTTCTTGATCAACTTGCCTTTTTGTGTGACCTTTCTTTATAACTGTGTGAGGTTTACTTGATTTGCAAAAGTTTTGAAAGTGGTTCCATTTTTTACACTTGTGACATGATGACCGAGTGCTAAGCATTTCTCTCTTTTAGACTCATGATTTGCACCACAATTGCAACAGTTAACAATAAAGCTAGACTTGGGTTTTGCTGATTCATGCTTGTACTACACTGATGAACATAGCCCTACAACTGAACGAGTCTTAGAACTTACTGGAAAGCTATGTGGATTCCCTAGTGAGCCACCAGCGGCTGTGGCTGCCAATTGCTTAGGCCTATTAGTGTTTGCCACATGTTGCATACTATCTACACTTGCTCTGGAGCCTGCTGAAATCATGCTCTTGTTACTTGCAAGCATACTTTTGTGTTGTTCTGTCACTTCATGGATTTGACAAATCTCTATGGCTTTACTCAATGTTAAATCACTGTCATGAAGCATGATCTTTCTCACAGCAGCACTATTAATACCACACACGAGCCTGTCCTTTTATGTCATCAAACCCACATATTTTAGTGTTGTTTCTCAGGTCAGTTATATAAGCTGCAAAAGTTTCCCCTGGTTTCTGATCTCTCATGTAAAACAAATGCCTCTCTAATGTAATATTTGTCTGGGGATTACACATTTCTCTGAACTTGTGCTTCAAACACTCAGGTTCTCCTCTTAATTCAGCCTGTACAACAATATGATGATTTTCACCTTCTCCCTCATATACTGCTGGTGCATACACAAATTAATGCTCTCTTTCTATGACCTTTGATCCAGCTAGGCTTAACAAAATGAATGCCTTGGTGCATGCATCTTTATATGAATAAGCTGCTTGAATAAAAATGTCATACTCTTGCTCAAATATTCTCCATTTCTCTGCAATATTCTGATCAAATACAAGTGGTAAGGGCTTTCAAAATCCGTCTGCCATATTAAAACATACCAGTGAAGGGTTTTGCAAATAAGCACGAACACATACATATACATATATGCCAGAAATTTATGGCAGTATTTGTAACTTTGCCCTTATACTTTTGTGTTTCTGAAATTCTGCTCTTGGGCTTATCGAAACTATGCTATTGAGATAACTCTGTGAAATAACTCTCTCAGGCACTGTAACACCTTTGAAATTACTGTATTGCAAGAAATCACCTCTTAGCAGTACAAGAAACATATCAAACGATTGTATGACGCAAGCCTCTATGTAACTGAACTTAGTGAAATAAGTCTCTAGGGCACTGTAATACTCTTGAAATTGTTATCTTGCAAAAGTAATTTATCATCATTTTAAGACACATTTCAAATAACTTCACAATGCAAATGAATTAGGCAAGAGAAGCTCAGAGTCAATAACATTGTGAAGTAATTGCACTTTGTGAATAAACTGTACAGAGCACACTGAAATTTTCCCAAAATAGCGGTACCTTGCTAGGCGGCTCTATACAGTGCAAGAAACAATCTGTAATGGCAGCATTTTGCAAATAGACACATTCAGCACAAGAAACTTTTCAAAATGGCTATACTTTGACTGTACTTCATGAAGTAGTTGCACTTTGCACAAAAACTCTTTGGAATACATACACAGTAATAAGCACACCTGTAAGCACTTTTACACACTTTGAGATACTTCAAATAACTTTAATTATGACCTTGATACAATATGAAGTCATAGTTATGCCAAAACATAGTAGTTGCCAAAAAACATGCAGTTGCCTTGCTTTATTTAGCAGTTTTTACCTGCTCTAGCAACTTCATGAACCTAGCCACTAAACAATAAAAGGAAACCATCATCCTGAAAGAAAAAGGACTAAAAAAGCATTGTAGCTGCACCTGAATTCCAAACTAATTTGAGCTTATCACTGTATTAAATGCATAGTGTACTTTGATAAATGTAGGCCAAGGACGTCAGCTGCCCCCCCTCCCCATTCACAAGCTAGCATTTCTTGTAATCATTAATTACAAAACTTCTTAATATACAGTCACATACCCTTTTAGTAGTTGTTCCTGACTCCCAGCTAATCTAAACACACTAAAGTTAACATAAGTACAAATACACAGCACAAGGTTTCTGAATTGGCTAAACAGCACATTGTAGGCACTAAAGAGATTACTTTTGTTCTGTACGGGCCTGCATATATTCAAAAGAAAACAAACACAGAAAGGCAAAGTACCTTTTCTCCAAACAGACATACCTACAACCAGTCTGTGGATTGTGTGATTGTTTTTTGTCTGATTCACTCGTACCTGAGGCCAGCCCACTCAGCTACCCTACGCCCATTCCCACCCACCCCTATCTCATTTCCTTTATACCTAAGCTAACCATACCCCCTGTACAATTCTCCAATACACATCCCTCCCGCCTCAGCTAACCATAGCCCTCTAACTTTGACTCTTATACAAAACTCCCTCCCCACTAACCCCACCTAGACTCAACCTCTCACAATACCATACTACACTCTACTTTCCTATACCTCACTTCCTCATTCTGCACCCACTCTCCAATCAGAATGAAAGGCCAAAACTACTTGCTCTACAACACTCTATTATCAGGTATCCTCCTCCTTGCTTACTATGCTACCAACCCCCATAACTTCAAACTCTCCAAGGACCCATCTCCAACACTCACATACACCTCACCACACCTCCCATGCAAACCTTATCATTATATCATCACCAAGACTTACCCTAGATTTAATACTAATGTCCTCCCTTCAAGGCATACAACACACCAACACTCAGTTGTCATTCTACAGGTATAGCCAACTTGTAACCAAACTGAAGCACCTAATTTTGTACTCTCTAACAAAGATAAAATGCCAGTCAGATATCCATCCCAATCCTGGGCCCATCTGTACCTCCCAAGTAACCTACCCATTACCCCCAAGCTCCTGTTCCTCCATTTTCATCCATAATGTCACAGACACCACTACCTATACATCTTTACCTATTGCCAGTAACTCTGACCTTCTCATTACATGCTTTAATCTTAGATGCTTTGCAAACAAATTACCTGAATTCCACGACAACCTTGCCTCCTACTCCCTAGACACTGCAATCCTAACTGAAACCTGGTTAAAGCCCCACATCAAAGACTCCAAAATTACTACAGATGTTTACAATAGTATAAGACAGAACAGGATAAATAAACGTGGTGGGGGTGTAGCAATTATGTTTAAAGAATCACTTAATCTAGGATAAAATAAACTGTTCCCCACCAGACATCTCTCATTCTGAACTCCTTATCACTCACCTCCAAATTAATCCTCACAAATCCATTAACATCATAGCCATCTACCTACCATCAGACAACAACTTGCACAACATAGAATCCCTCCTGTCCTTGTCATCTTTTTCTCTAGCCCAAGAAACCATCATTCTAGGTGATTTCAACCTAGACTGGTTCTCCTGGTCCTCCGACTTCCCTACCTCATTTATAAACTTATACAACTTCACCCAAATTATTAACTACCCCACCCACATCGACAAGCACTCCAATAGAAAATCACTTCTAGACTGGAGTTTAACCAACAAACCAAACCACGGGTACCATGCAGGCTGTCTACCAGTCACACTAAGTGATCATGCCCCTACATTTCTAGTTAGGAAGAAAACACATATCCAAACCAGCATCTCGTACAAATACACCTGTAGCAAAAAATATTTCTCCTCGGACACCTTCAAATTACTACTACAAAACTGGGATTGGTCCACATTAAAAAACCTGCAACTAGACCTAGCTGTAGAATACTTCAATGACAAATTCCTTGAAATATTAAATAATCTTGCTCCCCTCAGAAAAATTCACAAAAAAAATCAAACAGCTACCATGACTTTCTAAAGAAACAAATCAATTAATGAAACAAAGAGATAAGGTGTGGTGACTATATCATATGACCAAAAATAATGATCTCATCCTTTACAAACAAATTAGAAACCATGCTAAGAAAAACAGATTCAAGGATAAAAGAACCTATTTCCTTACCTGCCAAGAAAAATACCAGCACAATCCACAAAAATTCTGACAGAATATCAACCACCTCCTTAACCCCGGTAAACCCCTATCCCTGCCTCCCTCGCTACTAACTCCTCTGTGTCATTAGCCTCACAATTCAATTCCCACTTCATCAACTATATCACTTCTCTTCTAGGCAACAAAATAAACCCACCACTCACTGTCCCCTCCCCTACCTCTAATGATGCAAACTCCTTCTCTTTTATTCCCATTCCAACTTCCTACATAAAAATACTCCTATGTAAATTAAAGCTCTGCTGCTTAGCTGCCAACCAACTTCCAAATGAATACCTATAGCTAGCTGCCCCATCCATCACTTACCCCATATCATTACTAATAAACTGCTCTATCTCCAAATGGTAACTCCCAAATTATGGAAAATCTCTCATATCATACCACTTCATAAGGGCGGCCCATCTAGAGACATAACTAACTACCATCTCATAGCCATTCTATCCCCTGTTGCCAAAATTCTAGAGAAAAAATATCCACCAGCAATTTGTGAATCACCTCACTACCAACAACCCACTCTCTAGCACCCAGCATGGCTTCAGGCCTAAACACAGTACTAACTCAGCCCTCATAACCATACAGAAACCATTTGCCACCTCAAAAATGAAGGACAACTAGTCTCAGCCATTTTCTTAGCTATGTCAAAAGCTTTTGACACAGTGTCCCATCAGCTGCTCCTCAATAAACTTGCCACTTACAATCTCAATACCACACCCCTAACATGGTTTCACAGTTATCTATCTGACCGACAAAAGGCCACTAAATGGGCAAACAGCCTCTGCCCACTATTACTAGTCACCACGGGGGTACCACAAGACTCTATACTTGGGCCCTCCTCTTTATAATATTTACCAACAGCCAATATACTGCCACCCAACATGCCACCGTTATCCAATATGCAGATGACTCCTCCCTTATCTGCTCAGCCCACTCCCCACTAGAACTTCAACACAAAATGCAATCATCATTCCAAGAAATTGAAAAGTACCTCACCAGCCACCAACTCATCCTAAATCCAAAAAAAACAAGCTCATAATTTTCTCTAATAAATCTTCCAAACCCAGTACCCAATCCCTCTCCATACTGTCTAACAACAGTACAAAAATTGAAACCACCAATCAGACCAAGCTGCTAGGGGTAACCATAGATGACTCACTAAAATTTGATAAACACATCTATCTGACCATCAAAAAAATCCACTCTGGGGGCAGAGCCTAGATGGCCAACTGGTAACAGCTTTTTTCTTGAGCTCCACATCATTTACTAGAAAACAGGGAAAATTTTAAATTAAACTCTATCATCTACTCACTAAAAGTTGAACAATCTGTTTTAGAATCTGTAATCTACTGGATGTACAACTTTGGTGCATTTTCTTAAAGATGTTCCTGTTAAATTTGATAATTATTCGCCTGAACAGAGATGAGCAACTCAAAATCTTCACATTCTGATTTCTCACTAAAAAAGAAATTCAGTCTATATCTATTACTCTCCAGGAACTGTCCTTAAAGATGGATAGATTCATTGACAATCTTAAAAACTTAAAAATAAACTGTCAAAAACAAACTGATGTTTTGAAGGAGATTCTTCAGCAGCAACAGTCTAAAATTCTGAACATTGAAACTTCACTCAATGATACAGACGGAAGACTTAAAAAAGATGAATTTCACTGTGAATTTATCTTGCAACAAAATAACTGGCTGATAAATAGAGTGGATGATGTTGAAAATAGAAAGAGGAGAACGAATATTAGAATCTTTGGTCTTCCTGAAAAAACAGAAAGAGCAGATATCATTTCCTTTTTAAACTCCTGGCTGCCTGATTTTTAGGACCTAAAAGAAGGTTTGTCCTATGGACTTGAAAGAGCACACAGAGCGATTGGGAAACCTATTCCTTCTTCTCCAAAAGCTGCCCCCAAGATCCATAGTTGTGAAGTTTCTATCCTTCTTAGACAAAGAACTAATACTAAAAACAGCATGGAGGAAAAGCCTCTTGTCATTTAAAGGTAACCAAATAAGATTTGACAATGATTATTCCATGAGAGTCCTGGAAATGAGAAAGAGATCTTGGCCATTGGTAAAACTGCTAAAGCAAAATAAAATCAAAGCTCAACTTGTTTATCCGGCTAAAATCAAAATCTTTCATCAGAATGAAATGAGATCCTTTAATAATACTGAAGAAGCTGTTTCATTCATTCAAAATAAAAACATTATTACAATTCCAGAAGGTATGGAACGGTCACCATCTACAACACTTAAAAGATATTTCGAGAAAAATAATTGGATGGATGTGAAAATGAAGAAGTTGAAGACTGGCTTCAAAAATGCTGGACTCTCTAGTTCTCTCAAAGATCAAACTAAATGATAAGGTGCTCATAAATATTTAAATAAGTATGTATCATCACTCTGTTTTATTTGTGATTATTCCTTCATTTATTTTATTAGTAAAATATAATAATTCTTTCTCAACTAGGTATAATTGGTAAGTATGCTTGGGAAGTAAAGTCTGCAAAGTTATGCTCACATGTACTGTTCTTGCTTTGGTTCTTGGCATCTTTAACTAGGGTTAAATTGTGTATAATATGATAACAAGCCTGCAATATTCACTCTCAAGGTCTGATTTTGGACATGTGTAGCAGTGTGTACTCTTGTTTGTATTACTTTAATATGTTTTAATGTATTACATGGTTTAAATTAAGCACAAGTGTTTTTTTTCCCCTGTATATGCTTTTTTATATAGATTAGTGCCTCGGCATTCTAAGCTGACAGTTTACTGCTTCACACATGAAACATCATGCTCTAGACATATTTGAAAAAGAGAGCGATATGTTTCCATCTATTTTGAATAGTACTTCATTTCTTTATTGGTGAAATGTATGAATTGTAACTCTGTTCTTTTCTTCTGGTGGGGTGTATTTGTTGGGTATGCTTGAATTGTAGAGTTTTTCGGATCTCTACATACACAGTTCTTTGATTTGGATTGTGGTGCCTTTGATGGGCTTGAAATAGGTTTAATGAGGCTGTGAATCTGTGGTGTTCGCTTCGGAGTTTGATTGTGGGTGTGTTTGATGTACATGTTTTGTTGAATACAGTGAATGGTTTAGATGGAGTATGGATGTCTCCCTTGTGAAGTTATTCTGTGTAGATTAGCTTTGTGGAATTCTGAGCTGATAGTCTGTTGTTTCGTGTGTGGAACATCATGCTCGAGCTTTCGTTGAGATGGATTTCTTTACTCTTTCCTACAGAATGTTGAAACGCGCATTTATCATTTTCTGATTAAAATATTTAATCCCTTTTAGAATCCTCTATGGTACCCCAGTAGAAAGTTTGGTGCTGCTTTAAGATAGAAATATTGGTATTGTTGGGAAGCCCTTTGAAAGATACCATTGAGTTCCATACTGATTGAAGTCAACTTACAAATTAAATCATTTGTATTTCATCCAGACTAGTTTCTAGGTAGTAAGTGTATTTTAGTTCAAGGGCAATCAAATGACCCAACTTTCCATTGACTCTTTTTTTTTTGTTTGAATAAAGTCTATACTAGAATAGAAATATAGTATTAAGTAAGTTCTGTACAACGGTATTACACTCTGCTTATGTAGTGACATCAAACCAGTCTGTTTCAGTTTATCTCACAAATAGATTTGTGCACCATGTATAAAGGCTCTATAGGAGATTAATTTGCCTTTGTTATACAGTATTTCAACAAAAGGACTCCAATAATAATAAACTGTTTATGAAATATGGGACTTTAAATTATAGGAATGCTGAATCCAAAAGGTAAATTGGGGGAAACACAAACAAGAATCGACTGTTTCTAGTGACTGGGCTTGATTCTGAGGGTTCAGGAATGGATTAGGAAAATCCATATTCATTTAATGCTTTTGTTCTTTGTGAAATGCACATGATATCTACTGATTACCTTGTGTGCTATCCCAGTTACATACAACACAACAATACTATCATAGATGCAAGATGTCCCTTCCTCTATACTGAGTATGATTTTCACTTCAATATTCAGCCATATGTTCTCAGAATTAAGGCACATCGCAACTAGATCAGGACACAAAACTTAAGCTTCTGCTTTGTTACATTGGATACTCATAAATATGAAGGCTTGTAATAAAAGTTTCAGTCATTTGTATCTTGGCATTCTGTGTTTAGCAAATCTTTGTTTTATTTAATAGTAAACCTGTACCAGAATTTGAAGTCCTATATCCAGGAAATGAATATTCAGCATGTATATGCTGCATACATTTACAACTTACAAAAGCTACAAAATGTATAATATAACATACACAGGTTTACAAATGGCGCACTCATGAGAGCATTAATGTCTCACATTATATGATACGACAGGCAACCCATTTCAGTTAAGGTCACCTTACCTCTCTAGCACTATAATTTCAAAATACTTAAAATGGATCATTGTATAACCCTATTTTTCATTTGGTCATTAAGTATAACCTAAACTCCCTGGTGCTAGTGATGTCTTTGGCCACTTTTAAGTAGTTTTCACTGATCACCATTACACTCTGACAAAGCCTTCTGCGGGCTAAATTGGTGATATATTTACAAGACTGCTGTTAGCAACAACAGAATTATAGCGTTATCTGAGAACTGAAATGGATTGCCTGCACTGCTTATGCACATGGCTTTCTTTCTGGTTTAATGATTTATGATTTGTGAGATAATTCTGATTGCTGAAGCTAGATCTTTGTTTTCTTTTGACTTTGAAATCTTAATATACTTTTAGAGTCATAAAAGCTTACTTCATTTGTCAGAATGAAGTAATTTCCTTGATGGAATAGCTAGATAGATCAAGCTGAATCTCTGATGAAACCATAGCATGCAGACTTTATTCAAAACATTAGCACCTAACTATGCAACTATAAAATACAAATACGTAATCCAGGTTACTATTAAATTTAACACCTGCATAGCACGTTTGCACATTCAAAGCTGTTAACAGAAAGTCATAATATTCTTGATGTTTTAAGTGTTGGAGATTGTTATTTTATGTCTCTACTGACTTGCATATTAAGGTAAATATTTAATATTTTAAGCTATAAATGCATAGACTAGTAGAAACAGATACTGTGTGAAGACAAAACTAGATATCCATTTTGCAGACAGATCTGTGAATAGACTTTCTTGACTTCATATTCACAAAATATGCATTAATATTTATATGGATAAAGATACTAGAGGAAAGCAAACACATCTACTACAGATTGAATTCAGTAATTAGACATTACAAATGATTTAAAAAAAATTCCCTTGAAAATATGTATATGTAGCAATGATTTGGGTTTAATCTAGTTTGAACGGAGTATGCTTTGATTGCAAATAAGTAAAGGTGGACAATCTATTTAACTATTGTACTAATTATTGATTGCTTCTATATGACTCTGTATAACAAACTTAAAATATAACTCTAACTCAAACCATTGCAGTGGTTTTATAACACCTGTTTTGTTACACCTCTCATTGTACCTTGTTCTGCAATGTCAGCATTTATATTGGAATGATATCAAACTGTACTGGTACAATTTTTAACCATTAACATATCTGTCTGACATGTTACTTATTAGATCATCATTTAACTGAATTATACTATCATTTTACTCTTACAATAAAAATAGTGTGAGCTAAAATTTCTCTGGAAATAGACAAATCTAACATAATTCCACCTTACAGTTGTCTTAAAAAAATCTGCCTATTTGTTATCACTCGTATAACTATTATTTATGAAATGAAAATTGCAACATATTTAAGTGATGATAAGTCCATCAGCATATAAAAGCTTACTATTGACACTGTAAATCATCTTCAAGTATTGATTATTGTAATACTGGTCTTCTTCTTCTTCTTTCGGCTGCTCCCATCAGGGGTCACCACAGCAGATCATTGTAATATTGATCTATTCTAACTAATCTTTATTTATCTGTTAAACTTAATAGAAATACTAATATAGTTAATGGTTGCCTAAGAACTTATTTTTGATGAACCTTCTTATACATATACACTGTCAAGTTATTAATCATTTACTTTTAATATGATTCATATAGTAAAGTGAATGTAGCCTTCTTAATTAAAAAACATTTTACCAGTAAATCTAAATATACTCATTATAGTTAAAATTATATGCTACACTCAATTTAATGTTTGTTCTCTCGAATTACTTAATTTATAGAATTTTCATAGGAAACATAATCTGGAGCCTCAGTCTAGGCAATTTGTTTAATTCTTTGGAACGATGGTTAATCTAACTGGATATTTTTATTCTCTCAGATTAGGAATGTTATACATTCCATGTCATTTAATGGTTTTACTAAGGTTCAATAACTTTTTTAAACATAAATTTTGTTTTTGTAGGCCTCAATTTAATTTAAAATTGTATCTATTAGGGGGAATTAGCAATTTATCATTAGAATTTAACTTTTCTAAGAAGGAAATAAAATAATTAAATAATACATCTATTCACTATCTTATCATTTTCTACATTTAATAGTTGAATGAATAAAATGGATCTGACTTTTCTTTCTCTGAACATAAATGTTCTAAATAATCCAAAGAAAAGATTAAATATATTAAAGTACTTGAAGTTAAATAAAGCACAAGTAGTCTTTTTACAAGAAACTTACTTTAAAACGAATTATAGTTTTATCTGGAACCCTAATGAATATTTAAAGTTATCTAATTCTTCGTATAATAAAAAAACTAGAGGAGTTTTAACACTGTGGAAAAAACATATTACTTCTCCTCAAGTTATCTATAATTATGAAGACAAAGAGGGTCTTTTATCAATTATAATAATACAATTTAATAATAGAATTTGGACATTAGTTAATGTTTATTGGTTTCCTGGGATTGGAATAAAAACTATAAAGAAACACTTAAAACTTATTATTACACATGTTAAAGGTAGTCTGATTCTAGGGGGAGACTAACTGCTTATTTAATAATTTAGAAACTTCTAGTAAAAGACCCTTTCACATCACCGATATAGGAAAATATTTCAAAAAGTGGACAGATGACTTTCAGTTATATGATTTATTTCATTTTAAAAATAATAGCTCAGAATTTTCTCACACAGATTTTAGACACAAGACACAAACTAGAATTGATAAAATTTTTGTATCCCAGCATTTACAAACAAAATTATTACACTTTACAATAATCCCATGCCCTTTATCCGATCATAATGCACTCATTTTTAACATACAAACAGATTTTAAAAAGTTATCCTTTTCTAAAAGGATCCCAGCCTATAAAAAAAAAACTAAAACAATTTAAACCCTGGCTAGACACATAAATAAAATTCTTCCTAGATATAAACTTAAATAGTGAGGTAAATGTAGTAATCCTATGGGACTCCTTGAAAGCCTATTTATATGGTAAAACTATTACTTGGTTTAATAATGAAGCAAAGGAATGGGAGACTGAACTAACTAATATACAAAAACAAATTACATTAATTAATAATGATAATACAAAATCTTCCGCCAATAAGAATAAGGAAATTGAATCCTTAAATAAAAAGTATAATGACATCTTAACCCACAAAACTAATGTAGCCCTAGAAAAACTAAGGTTAAATACTTAGTCTGTATCCCCAAGACATATGCGTAATCTTACACTAAGAGTTAAAAGAAATTCTATTGAAAATAGCATTGTGAGTGTGATACATGAAGGGAGAAATAATAAAAAAGTCTCTGACATAAGCGATATTCTTGATGCCTTTAAATATCATTTCTCGGAACAAAATAAAAACAAAGATTCTCAACAAAATATCTCAGACCATGGCCTGGATTTTTCTAAATTGAAAAACTTACCAGAAAATTAATTAATGAAATTCAAAACAAATTTCCCTTAAGGAAATTAATGAAAACATTAAAGAAAGTAAAAACAATAAATCACCAGGCATAGATGGCATTATTAATGAAATATACAAGCTTCTACTGCCTTCAGCTATATCAGTCCTACATAGAACTTTGAATGAATTGTATTTACAAGGTATAATTCCACCCTCATGGAGATACTCATTAATTACTCCCATACTAAAACAAAATAAAGATTCTCATTACTGCAGCTCATATAGACCAATTTCTTTGATAATAATGATTATAAAATGTTAATGTCTATCTTAGTCAATAGATTTAAAAAATTCACTAACACACCTAATCACTGAAGATCAAACAGGCTTTATTTATAATAGACATACCCAAGATAATATTCAAAGAATTCTTACCATCACAGATATTTTAAACAGAGATAATCAAGAAGCACTTATATTTTCCCTTGATATTGAAAAAGCTTTTGATTCTTTAAATTGGAATTTTCTTTTCAAAATTCTTGAATTGTATAATTTCCTTTTCAATTTATTTCTTTCATAAAAAATATCTATAATAATAACTTAGCCTATGTAAAATTAGGACCATTTATGTCAGAATCAATTAAAATTACTAAAGGAACCAAGCAGGGTTGTCCGATGTCTCCAATTCTTTTTGCACTAGCAATAGAACCCCTTTTTCTGGCAATTCAATATAATTCCAAAATAAAGGGATTAAATATATATAAAATCAATTTGA
This sequence comes from Protopterus annectens, assembly GCF_019279795.1. Classification (NCBI taxonomy): domain Eukaryota; kingdom Metazoa; phylum Chordata; order Ceratodontiformes; family Protopteridae; genus Protopterus; species Protopterus annectens. The sequence goes on along the minus strand of NC_056727.1, from coordinate 533,716,776 downwards.
TTCTAAGATAATGTTATTTGATGATGATATACTACTTACTTTAAAAAATTCAGAAGAATCCTTACAAGAATTAGACTTAATAGTTTAAAATGTTATTATATCTCAGGATTAAAAATTAGTAGTTCAAAGTCTAATCACATACTTATAAATAAAAAAAATCAAATGATAACACCAAAATGACTATAAATGAAATAGTAGGGAAACAGGTGTCTTCTTTAAAATATTTAGGGATTGTTCTATGTGATAGTTTCATAGTTTCATAGTTTCATAGTTTGGTACTAGGCTATCTGCCCTGGGGCATTTATAAGCCTAGCCATAGTGATGTGGCTTTCGCTACCCCATGTAATGGTACAAAAGTGTACAGAATAGATTTAGAATACTGTGCCTCTGTCTAGTAGTGACACAGTGAAGACCCCCTTACATAATAGAATTAGTTTACTGTGCCTCTGTCTAGTAGTGACACAGAGGTGACCCCTGGGGTAAACCTACGATCTCCCATCCACTCGTCAAGATTTCTCTTGAAGAGAGTCAGTGAGGGGCTCTGCCTAACATGAACTGGGATTCTGTTCCAGAGTATGGGAAGCCTCTGAGTTATGAATCTGTCCCTCCAGCATGTCCTATTCATATTTGTGCTGAGGTTCAAATCTTTAGCTCTCGTGGTTCTGATGGATTTGGATTTTTTGAGGTGGAGCATGTCCATCAATTCCTGATTGGACATGGCCTTGTACGTTAGGCACAGATCACCTCTGAGTAGGCGGTATGCTACTGAATAGAGTTGGAGTTTCTTTAGTCTGGCAGCATATGACATATGTTGGAGACCCTTGATCCTCTTGGTGAGGTACTTTTGGGGTCTCTCTAGCTGTTGCAAGTGCCGGGTGAGGTACATACCAAATGGGGCATTGTACTCAATCATGGGCCTGATAAGGGAGGAGTACAGGGGCACAATGACCTCCTTTGATCTGGATGTGAATCCCTTCATGATAAGGTGGGCAAGGTAGAAAGTCTTTCTAACCACTTTGGCAACGTGGGTGTCAAATAAGAGGTCACTATCAACTTGGGTCCCCAGGTCTCTGATTACTTTTTCTGTACTCAGTGGGTTACCGCCTATGTGATAATTTGTGGGCACTTTGTTTTTCCCAAAGGGGATGACTATACATTTTTTTGCATTTAGTTTAAGGCCATGACTCCGGCACCAGTTGTCCGTTTCAGTGAGGCCTTTCTGTAGGATGTATGTGTCAGCTGGTGTATCGACTATGGCGCCTAGTTTGCAGTCATCTGCGAACTTTGTCAGCCACAACCCTCCCATGTTTGCTTTCACATCTGAGAAATAAATGCCGAACAAGAGGGGTCCCAGGACAGAGCCCTGTGGGACACCACTTGTCACTGGCTTTGAGTCTGACATGGCTCCAGTGATTTTGACTTTATGGGTTCTATCCTTTAGCCAGTTTGCCACCCATCTTGTGACATATGGATTTACATTTAAGCTGTTGAGCTTTTCTATGATGCCAGAGTGGGGTATTGTGTCGAAAGCTTTAGCCAAGTCCAGGTAGGCTGTATGGACTGCTTTACCCTCGTCAATGGCTCTAGTGACTGTTTCAAAAAAGTCAACCAGGTTTAAAAGCCAGGATCTGCCTTTTACAAAGCCGAACTGGGTGGGAACAAGTGTCTGTAAGTCCCCAATGTCTCTGTTTATTAGTTCCATAATGATTCTTTCCATAGCTTTGCAGACCAGGCTGGTTAAGCTTATGGGGCGGTAGTTACCAGGGTCAGTAGATGTGCCTCCTTTGTGGAGGGGGACTACTGTTGCTGTACGCCAGTTTTCAGGTACATATCCTGTAGTAAGGCTAAGGTTAAATAGCATTTTTATGTGCGGGTTTAGCACCTCTTGGAGTTCATGTAGCACACAACCCGGGATACCGTCAGGTCCCATTGATGCTGTGTTTTTAGCTTTACTGAGGGCAGTTCTCACCTGGACATCTGAGATGACAGGGAGGTTACATTCAGCTGGGATAAGTATTTCCTCTTTTGGGGGTGAGGGAGGGGAGAAATTTGCACTGAACCTGTCTGCCAGAATTTTGGCAATATCTGTGGGTTCAGTGTATTTTTTGTTATTGTGAACTAACTCTGGACATATCTGAGGGTTTCCGCCCCAAGTTTCTAACATAGCTGAAGAAGGCCTTGTGGTTATCTTTAGTGTCCATAGTGATTTTTCTCTCAAAGTTGGCCTTGGATGTTTTTATGAGAGAACGTAGCTTTCTACTAGTGCTGATCAGAGATGCCTTCTCTTTATGGGATTTTGCTCTGTCATGCAGTAGCTTCCTTCTTTTGTTATACAATTTGTTTATGGCTGGGGTCCACCAGACAGGATGCCTGCCCTTGGTGGAGAGGGTCTTGGTTTTATTTGGGATTGCATGATCCATGCATTCTTGGAGATGTCCATAGAAGGCATTTGTGAAGGATTCTGCATTGTGGGATGTGGTTTCCACTGTCTCAGTGGGCTTAAAAGGTACCATCTCAGTTTTAAAAAGTGTAAAGTCGGCTTTTGAGAAGTTTTTCAGTGTAGTCTTTTGTGTTGGAGGTGGAGGTGGGATATGTATATCCAGGGTGATTAGTTTGTGGTCAGATCTCACTAGTGAAGGGTATACTTCCAGTGTGGAGCACTTTGTCCCCATGTTTGTGATGATCATGTCTAGTATATTATCTCCCCTTGTGGGAGAGGTGACTAGCTGTCCCATTGCGTTTGAATTTATGAATTCCAGGAACCTTTGGGCTAGGGTGTTTGGGTTAGAATAATGCACCCAGTCTATGTTAGGGTAGTTGAAGTCTCCCAATATGATGGTGTTTGGTGAGACATTCATATCCTCCAATGTCTTCAGGAAGGCTGAGTGGGGTTCCTGAGATTGGGAGGGTGGTCTGTAACATGCTACCAGTTGTATAGCAGTTTTGCCTATGGTTTGTTGCACCTGGATGGTCTCTGATGCTTCATGTGTTGCCACTAACCTGGAGGTGTGGGTGTCCTTGATGAATATGGACACTCCCCCCCTCCCTTTTTGGTTTGGCCTGAGTTTTGGGGCCGAAAAGCATGATACCAGGTATAGCCTGGTAGCGCTGGGGTGCTCTCAGGAGCCTTGAACCAGGTTTCAGTTACTGCACAGACATCGATGTTCTCCATACTGAGGAGTGCTTCGAGAGCCTGCATCTTGAGATTTTGACTTCTGGCATTGAGCGGCATTACCCTTAATTTTTTTCCATTTTTGTTTTCTAAGGAGGTGGGTTTGTCTTTTGAGCTTTGCCTAAAAAAGGCACTATGGGGGAGGCAAGAGTCTTAGCCAATATCCAGAAGCCCAGTGGTGACAGATGCAAGCCATCCCTTGTGAAGCAGCGTGGCTTGTCCAGCATGTCATCCCAAGCAGACAGACATTGGATTCCCCCTAGAATGACACCAGTATTTGAGCCAATTATTAAAGCTGGTCATCTTGTCTTTGTATTGTGGCATCATTCTTGGTGAGGGCAAGATGCTGCTCAGGGTCATACCAGCCTGGGCTACATAATCAGAGAGCTCCTCTATGTCTCTTTTCATGTAGTCCAGGGAGGTACGTCTCAGGTCATTCACGCCGGCATGGACAATGACGGAGTCATATTTGTACTTGCTTTGGAGTGACCTGAGTGCATGTGTTATGTGGCAGATCCTAGCTCTCGATAAGCAGCTCACCGTTACCCTCTCCTTGTTCAGCCTGGTAAGCGGAACGTCAGTGTGTCTGACTATAGAGTCACCTATTACTAGTGTATCAGGCATGGTGTTTGGCCTTAAGGGCTGTGATTGTTTGACACACTGCTTTATTGAAGTATGTGATGCATGTATTATGTTTTGAGGTAGTGGATTTTTGGGTGTCTGCTTTGGGAGCCTCTGTTGTTTTGGTAAGTTTTTTTGTTAGAGCCTCCGAGTATGTCTTTATGTTTTTATGTGTTTGGTTTGCAGTTGTGGTAGGTCTATGTGGGACTGGGTTTGGTGTGTGTGTGGTTACCTTCTCCTCCTGCCTGGTCTTGCCAGTCCTGAGTTGAGAGAGTTCAGCCTCCAGTTTGGCTATATAGTTGCATCTCTCACATGTATTTGTGTTTGTTGGGAGGAGGAGAGGGTTGTCTGTGTACATGAGACAATTGTAGCATTGTCTCAAGATTCCCAGATTAACCAGCTGAACCGGAGAGGATGCCAGCAATCTACCACTCGACATGCTAGAATATTATAAGGGAGTGCTGTGCCTTTAAGGGAAGTGTGTACCCACAGGGAAGGTAGGTGGATGTAGTGCTTACTTTAGTTAGCGAGTGCTTACTTAGAAGAGAGGTTTTGAGAACAAGTGCTAGGCTTATAATAAAGCAATTAGATTAGCTTTAATTTTGAATACAAATTACAATAACATTGTAAGTATATTAAAAACGTTTACAGAAAAATGGAATAAATTACATTTAAACTTTGAAGATAGACTACAATTAATTAAAATGATTATATTACCAAAAATAAACTATATTGCTCTATCTATATCCATATTACCCAGTAAACCTATTTTAAGAGAGATGAACAGAATTCTCTTGAAATTTCTGTGGTATCCAAAGAAAAGTAGAGTAGCTTTCTCAAATCATATTAGACCCTGGGACTTTGCAGGAATAAAATATCCAGACCTAGAATCCTATATTAAAGCTTCTAATCTCAAAACAGTATTAAATTGGATAGATCCAAAATTTTCCTCAGCTTGGAAATCCTTACATACAACTATTATTCTAAATGAAAATAAAGTAATAAAAAATCTACAATTGAATGATCTAAATAATTCATTTTGGTGGACACTATGTATTAATATACAATATAATATTGTTAAATCTACAAACTTAAATTATATAAACTTTATCTATAATACTTTTAGAAGTTTTGTTAATAATAATGTTGATATCAAATTATGGTTACAACTGCTATACCCATTTAAATTTACAGAAAAATTATTTAATAATATTAGTGCAGATATCCTTAATAATTGGAAAATGAAAAAATGTACATGCTGGTACCATTGTGCAATGAATCTAGATATGCTGGATGTGGAAAATTTAATTAGAACCTTTAATCTATCAAATTCAGATTGGTTAGTTCTTAATAGTATAAACTCATTTACTCGAGACCTATGTAGAACAATAACAAATTCTTCCTTTAAGTCTCCACCCAAATTCATACTTCTTATATATGAAATACTATATGGAGAATTTACTTGGGAAAATTTAATTTCAGAGCTCTATAAAATAATTATTAATTATAAAACTACCCCTAATCAAAAATTTTTGAATTTTATCAATAAGGAGTTTACCTTGTCCCTAGCTCCTGAAAATAAAATTAATCTTCTACAATCCATAAAATTAACTTCTAATTTACAAGTGTGGAGGATCTTCTCCTGGAAATTCTTACATAGGGCCTTCTATACTCCTAGTAAAATAGCTAAATTCAATCTCTCCAAAGAAGTAGTATACTGGAGATGCTCTTTAAAATGTACAGCTAATTGATCTCATATTTTTTATGAATGTTCTCTCATTCAAAAATACTGGGAGGATGTTGGTAATTTCTTTCAAGCTATTTTCACTGATACCATTATATTATCAAAATCCTTAATTTTTTTGTGTATAAATGATTCTACCACAATGAATAATAAAATAAATATCTTCTTTGGACAATTTTGGCAGTAGCCAAAAAATGCATTGCAAGAAAATGGAAATCACCATCCATTCCAAAATTTGAAGACTTTATGATTCTTCTGGATGAAGTAGCACTAATGGAAATAAAAGTTAAAGAACTAAGAATTTTTCCTAGAAAATGGACTAATAATCCTTGGGAGAAAGTCATCACACTTATCAAGACAATGAATTTGGATACATTTTCTTCTAATTAATCAAACATGATTTAAGAATTGTTGAATATCATATAATCTACTTAAAAGTTTAACTTTTTTCATTTTGCTATTCCTTCCTTTATTTTTCTGTTGAGGCCTTTGTAAATTTTGTACATAGTTTGTTATAATTTATCATTTAAATTGTGAAACATATTTTATTTTTCTTTATTGTTATTAGAAAATTAAATAAAAATTTTGAGCAAAAAAAAATCCACTCTAAACTAGGTGCACTATACAGGGTAAAACCTACATTACACAACAAGCTAGACTGGCCACTGCAAGATCCCACTTGCTATCCATCCCCCTATACTGCTCTGAGGTCTTTACTAAACGATCAAAAACTGATCTAAATAAACTAGACTCCTGCTACAACAGAATAGCTAAGTTTGTCACCAACCAACCTTACAGAACTCACCACTGCACTGCTCTCCGACAGCTCAACTGGCTAGAACTTCCCAACCTATTATTACTAAAACAACTTTCACTTTCCCATAAAATCATATTCAACCCTACTGACTGCTCAGCTCTATCAAACCTAGGCCAGCCAAACACAAACTGTAGACTCCTCAGGTCATCCAACAAACTAATGGTAAAAGTAACCCAGTCTCACAACTATCATGGAGACTCCCTCTACTCCCATAAAATAGCCAAAGATTGGAACACCCTTCCTCAACAGATAACTAAAACCCCCAACCTGTCCACATTTAAAACTACCCTGAAAGGCTATTTAAATGATAATTGGCTATGCCCCTATATTGCTCCCAACTAATATTCTTCCTATTTTTTTCCCAATCATCTTACAGATGATAGTCCAAATAGTGCTCATCCCACATAGGGCTATCCCACTATCTGTCTTTTCTTTATTAATCTTTGTTCCTTCAGATGACCTAACTTGTAAAACTACATGACCAGTTTTGGTCTTTAGTGACTCACCTTGTAAAGCTACATGACTTATGTACCTCATATATATTGTAAAAAAATATATATTCCTGTATGCCTGAAACACACATGCTTATATTGTATTTCTGTTGTTATATGTTGCTATAATATTTTAGTTAAGTTCATTTACATATTGTAAGCAATGTACTACTTAAACTAAGTTTACTGCGTGTACCTTAATAATGTTCTTTTTGCTGTGGAGCTTTTTTCCCTGGGTCTCCTCTGAAAACAGTTTTTTTTCAACCCAGTCGGACACTACCCAGTTAACAAATGTAAATAAAATGTAAATAAAAATGTATTTATGCTTAATGTACCCTTTTTGCCTTTATGATCTTTGCTTTGCTTGTTTAATCTCTTTTCATGCCCATAGTACTTTTCTGAAACTTGTTCTACTCTAAACATGCCCATTTTGCCTTAAACATGCTATGTTTGTTTCCTGCTTAAACGTGCTTGTTTTGCCTTTCTGATAATTGTTTTGTCAAATATCTTATTTTAAACATTTCCCTTAGTTAATAAACCTTTTGTGCCTCCTGCCTGTTTAATAATGTGGCGTGTGCCCTTGCAATGCTCCGTTTTATACTTTTTATAAAATAAATACTTTGTGCGAATTCTCATTACCTTTGATTCTTTTCTGTCTCTTTTTCATGCTCGTTTCTCTTAATTTACCTTCACTGTCATCTCTGCACCTCATGGCTCTGAATATTATTCTCTGCGATCCAGGTTCTGACACCATGTCGCTCTCCTACTTTGGACACAATAGAAAAGTCTTCATGGGTTCTGTTCAAGCATCTTTGTTTTATACAAACACATCACTATAGAAGTTAACTGACTTTAACTTAAGTAACTTATATACAAACTCACTACTGCAATCATACATGCTTACTCTCTGGCTGCACTCTCAAAATGGCACTAGGAATAGCACATGCCTGGCATTTATACATGCACGCTACGTCTTTGACATGCTTCTTCAAGACACAGCACACAGCACATGCACTCTGATCTACAATAACCATAAATTTCACTGCATATTCAAGATAGCATAAAAAACACTCAGAAAAACCTGCTCTACAGTCATAAAAATCTTCTTTAGCAGCACCACCAAAACCACTCTTGTGAATATCTACCTTCTCCTTCTCTTACGCAGAGCACCTATCCTAACCAACTTTCAGGCTACTGGACGTATGCTACAATAAGGTTGCAAAATTTGACACCAACAAACAATACTGCAGCCACCACTGTATTGCCCTTAAGGATTTGAATTGGCTCAAACTGCGTCACAACTTATTATATATAGCTTATCTCCACATACATTATTCACAAAGCCAACGACTTCCCCGCTTTTACTCCTCTTCTTCATTCATGCCACCCTAACAGACTACTTTGATCTAATTAACAACATCTTTTCAGCATATTTAAACCCCATAAATATTCTGGTCAGAGTCTCCACTCATCCTCCTTTGCAAATTAGATCTATCTCTTACCTCTTCAACTACAAACAACTACTAAAAGACTACTTAAATAAGACATCCGAAATTGTACCCCAGCATACATTTTACTAATTCCTTCTCTCTGAACATTTTCAATTTATTTCTTAGATAAAGGACAGATATAGTTTTACCTAGGCTTTATTATCTAGTCATCTCTGTTCCTAAGAGTGTACTCAGCGTGTTTAATGTTATCTCTGTGAACTGCAACTTGTAAATATTTTAACTATTGACAATGTTCTTTTTTCAACTTGTTATACTGGGAAGTGACTCCCCAACCCCATGTGCAATAAATGGGAAAAGGGGTTGTGGATGGATGGATATATGTCCAAATATCGTATGTTTAGGTTCATACTGCATGAGATGAAGTTGAACTTTAACTTAGTGAATATGTTGTTCTTCTGTATTAGGTTTTGTACTAACTGTATTTAGCTGTAAATATATCATGCCAATATGGGGCTTTTTTCATATGGTCTCCTCTGAAAATGTGATATTATGCCAGTCAGATTTTCCCAGCAGACAACTAGGTTCATAGGTTCATTGTAGGGCACTAGGCTAATGACCCTAGGGGCTTTTAGAAGCCCAGCCATGTTATAACCATTTTCCCTAATTGACCTTGGTTAGATGATTGTTATTCGCAGAGCAAATCTATGATCAGCACTCACTGTCCCTGTCCATGAGGGACACTGGTGCGACCCCCAGCATTAATTTACAGACTCCCATCCAATTGTCTAGGTTGCTCTTGAATAGAGTTATTGAGGAGTGCTGCTTCATGTGAATTGGGAGTTTATTCCAGAGGAGCACCAATCTGTAGGAGATATATCTGTCTCTCTATTATGTTCTGTTAATGTCACAGGCTACATTGAGAATCCCTGAAGTGAGTGACTCTTATCCTATTTAATTAGTGGATGTACAGCATTTCCATTAGGGTAGGGTCAGAGACAGCTCTTAGACAAGGCACAAGTCACCTCTCAGCAGCCTGTAGGATACAGAGTACAGTGACAGGGCTTTCAGTCTTTCCATGTAGGTTATGTTTTGTAGGCCCTGAATTTTCTTGGTGAGAGGCCTTTCACCAAGTTTGAATTTAAGTTTACAGCAAGGTACTGACACTTTCACTGTGGTTAACAACTCTAAAAATGACTTTCACATTTACAATTATTCTGACATGGAACTTTGTGCTATGTATGTAGATTTGTTAGCTAAAGGCTTGTCGTTTGTTTCCTTAAAAACATATGGATTTGGCAAAAACTATCATTGATGTGAAAATGTATACAAGAAAACTGAATTTATGTCTTTGGTTTAATAATAATGATTCTACCAATAGGGTAGGCACTGAGTTAAAATGTCCATGTTTGTTTAATCCCCCATTGCACTATTCCATTAATATGTATGAGAAAAGTTGTGAAAATGCTATTAGAGCGTTTAACAAGTGTCACAAGTCTAATAATTTTTGTAGCAATTTAAGTAGCCAGGAAGTTGACCTTCTTAAAGAACTAACTACAGATTGCAATATTAGGATAATGAAGCCTGATAAGGGGGTGGGCTTGTCACTATGAATCATGTAGATTGTATGAACAGAATGAACTGCTTGTTATTCACTGATGGTTATGAGTCAGTATTTAAGAATGAAATACATATTAGTTATCAGAAAATTGATGTAACTTTAAATGACTTGTGGCTTGAAGGAAGTATTTCAATGCTATATTTTGACTTTATGTTCAATGATAAACCATGTTGCATTGTTTGGCATCCCAAAGATTCATGAGGACATTAGTAAACCCCATTTCATCCTATTATGGATGCCAAACAGTCAAAAACTTACTATATTGCAAAATTCTTGGATGAGAAATTTAAGTCAGGCATAGTTAGTATTCAACAAGTTTGTAAAGACTCCTGGCAATTTTTGAAAATATTAAATGAAACATTTGTAACAATTGATGTACACAATCTTTTTTCGCTAATACTTCATGACATTGGGTTAAATTGGTTAGAAGAGCAGTTGCAAAAACATGCGAGCTATACGGCAAACAAAGCTTATACTTGGTATACCCTTATGGAATTAGTATTAAAACACAACTATTTGTATTATGAAGGACAATTTTTTAGACAGGTGACTGGAGTTGCTATGGGGGCAGCATGTGCCCCCACCTTTGCCAACTATATTATGTTATTCTGGGAAGAACACTATATATTTAATGGACCCTATGTGGGAAACTGGGTGTCCTATACAAGATTTTTGGATGACATTTTTATGTTGTGGAAAGGGCCTTCTAATATATTAAATGAATTTTTAGAATACATAAATAATACAGTTGAGTTTTTGAAATTTTCTTGCACATGGGATATGGAATCCATTGCTTACTTAGATTTAAGAGTATCTTAGGATAGGGTGAAACAATAAATATGTCTCAATTGTATATCGAAAGCCTACATTTTCAAATTCGTACCTTCATTTTTCAAGGTGGCACCCACAACACCAGAAAAAGTCCGTAGTTAAAGGCCAGTTTGTACGAGTAGCCTGTATGGTTTTAGAACACACTGATTTTTTGACTGAATGTGGGAAACTAACAGAATTTTTCATTGCAAGAGGTTACCCTTGTGAGTTAGTTAACAGCATTAAAGTTGAGGTAGTGCATAAGAGAGAAAATGGCGCTTACTTTTCCATTTTAAATAGCAATCAAAATATGCTGTCTCCAGTTGACAATATAGGTCAACTGGATAAAATGGTATTTATCAATACCAATGTTTTGATTCACAAGAAATAGTGAACATTATGCATAATAATTGGTGGATTTTTTTCTAATTACATTGACATAATACAAAAACGTGGAACAAAGCCCAGGATAGTGTTTAGAAAGGACACATCTTTTAAATGATTATTAGAAAAGAGTAATACCCATAGTTTGACAAACCCACATGTTTAAATTTTTACATAGGGAAGACTTCAAGGAGACTAAGATCGAGTATACAAACATTTTTCAGATATAAAGAATAAAAAAAACTTACCAATGCATTGTACAGGCATATTAGTATTAATCAGGGACATGACTTGAATTTTTATGTTTTAGATTATGTTAAATTTGATGAACAAGGTAAAACTACTGCAGTACATTTAAATTATAATGAAGTTATATGGCAGATTAAGTTGAACGCAACTGTTCAACCAGGATTAAATGAGTGTTTTTCATTAGCTCCCATTTTAAAATTGAAGTATTACGACATTTAGATGTGTGTGTGTGGGGGGGTTCACTTGGGTTAAAACTTTTATTTTAAACCTCTGTGTCTTTAAGTTTTTAGTCTTTGTTGGTCATGTGATTTTGTTTTTGAAATTGTATAATTACCAAGTTGAGATTGACTTAATTGTTCTGATGAAGTTCAGTATACACTTGAACGAAAGTGCTTAATGTATTGTTTGTGGTGAATAAATGTATTTTCTGTGGAATTGTGCTGTGACTTTGTTCATTGCTTCTTGGCTTGTTGTGGTTACTTATAAACCTCTGTGGTCTCTCCAGCTGCTACGGTGAGATACATGAAAAAGAGAGCATTGTACTTTATTAGTGGTCTGATGAGGGTTGAGTATAGAGGAGTTATAACATCCTTAGTCTTGGATGCGATGCACTTACTTATGAGATGTGCAATGTAGAAGGCTTTCCTTGCCACTATGGACACTTGATGATCAAAATTTAGATTGCTATCAACTTGTGTTCACAAATCTTGCAGCATTGGGTTTGAGCTTAGGGGGGGTGCTGTCAGTACTGTTATTTGCAGGGACTTCCTCCTTACCAAAAGGGATAATAATGCACTTTTTTGCATTTAGTTTTAGTTCGTGGCTTTGGCACCAGTAATTTATCTGTGTTAGCCCCTTTTGTAATATGTTAACATCTTTTGGGGACTCAGTGATTGCACCCAATCATCACTGAACTTGGTAAGCCAAAGACCATCTACTTTCACCTGGACTTCCAAGAAATAAATTCGAAACAGTAGAGGGCCCAGTGCAGATCCTTGTGGTATGCCACTAGTAACTGATCTACTGGTAGAGGCGGAATCCCCAAGTATGACAGTATTCATTCTGTTGGTGAGCCAGTTGGCTACTCATCTAATGATGTACGGGTTAATCCCCAGCTGGGAGAGTTTCTCAATGATACTTGAGTGGGGTATTGTGTCAAAAGCCTTGGCTAAGTCAAGATAGGCAGTATGTACTGTTTTGCCTTCATCCAGGGCTTTGGTAACATTCTTGAAGGAGTTTACCAGGTTCAATAAGCATGATCTACACTTAACAAAACCAAACTGGGTCAGATCAAGAGTTTGAAGGTCAACAATGTCCATGTTGATAAGGTCCATGATGATTCTTTCCATAACCTTGCAAATAAGGGTGGCTAGGCTTATAGGTCTATAACTTCCAGGGTTGGTTGATGGACCCGATTTGTGCAAGGGGATTGCTGTTGCAGTTCTCCACTCTATTGAAAAAAAAACAGTGTTCAGGCTGAGGTTAAAGAGAGTGCCAAGTGGTTCCTCTAGGTCTTGTTTTAGATTGTTTAGTATGCAGCCTGGGACATTATCTGGTCCCATAGAGGCCATATTTTTGGCCTTGGAGAGTGTGGACATGACCAGCTCTTTGGAGATACTAGGTAGAGAAATGGTGTCAAGTATACTTTGGGGTATGGCTGGTGGGGACGGGGGACGGGGGGGGGTGAGGTTTGCACCAAATCCGTCAGCAAGCAGGTTGGCAATTTCCTCAGTTTCAGTATGAGAGGTACTGTCCACTATAAGTTCAGCACATAATTGGGCATTCCTTTCTAGATTTTGGAGCTAGCTAAAGAATGCCTTATGATTATCCTTAGCTAGGGATGCTAATTTAGCTTCATAACTAGCTTTAGAGGACTTTACAAGATATCTGATTTGCTTGTTCTTGCTGTGGAGGGTATTCTTCTTCTGCTGAGTAACCTCCCTCTCGTTCTTAGACATCAGTTTCTTTCTTTTGTTATATAACCTATTTATACTTGAGGTCCACCAGGGTGGTCTGTCTTTTTGGAAGGACCTGGCTTTAATCTTGTCATGTATGGTACAGCAGAGTCTATACAGCTGTTTAGATGGTTATACAGGGCATTTGTGTACTCCTCTGCATAGAAGTCATTGCTGTCTGCATTAGCAGTGGGTTTGGAACTTTTTATATCATCGCCTAATAGGCTGTAGTTTGCTTTGGAGAAATGTTTCAGTTTTCTTGCTCCTGTGGGGGTGTCAGTGCTGATTGTTACTTCAAACAACACAGATTTATGGTCTGACCTTACCAGGGAGGGCAATGCACAGGGGCTACTGCAGTGACCTCCTATATTGGTGAAGTACTAAGTCTAGGACATTTCAGCCTCTTGTGGAGGTGCAGACTAGGTTTTCCAGGGCATTTGTATTGACAAAGTCCAGAAACCTCAGGGTTAACATGTTTGTGCTCATGTATATCACCTAATCAATTAAAGATTAGTTCAAATCACCTACAACCAACACAGTCTAGTTTCAGCAGATCTGAATCTAGTCTATGCTATGCACAAGTTACTTAAAGCAACAGAATAGTTTTTTTAATGCAGAAAAATGCAGTAAAAATCAACAAAATGATAAAACACAGTCAGCAAAGTGCAAAGGAAACTCACAAGGTACTTATTTTTTGACTTTAGTAGTGGATGCTTTGGATTTCAGCAAAATCTCTCCAGACCTCTGGCAAAGTCACCAAACATTCAGCAGTTTCTGTTAAAAGAGGGTAAACCCACACAAACACGAGGCTTAAATGTTGGCAAAATTATACACTTTTAAGCTCAACTACCAATAGGAAAGCACACAATGAACTTTCTTTCAGTGATCTCCAACTCAGATGAGGCTCAGACTACAAACTTCTGCCACAAGGGTGCAAGTAGGGCCCTTCTAATGTAAAATGGCTGGAATACTGCCAAAGTGAAACCATACAGCCTCGATTCAGCAGATCTGAATCTAATCTAATCTATGCTCCCAGTCCCACCAGAGTGCAAAAGACCCCTACTAATGTAAAATGAACTGGTTTTGAGCTCAAGTGCAGTAACAGATGCTTTACAGAATTCCTGCACTATCAGGAATCCTTGGAAATATGTTCACTAACCCTGAGAAATGTTCAACAAAACACAGTGTACAACATAGTACAGTAACAAACAGATGGTGCTTTGTTAATAAGTGCAGGCTTAAAAAGAGTAATAAATTCAACAAAATCAATAATTGCAGCACAGAAGTGTTAAATAGTGCTGAGACAGTTAGAGCAACTGCAGACAAATACTTATATCAGCTCTGTAGGTCCAGATGGTTTTAGAAGTAATCCAAGTGTTGCAGTCACAGGTGCCCAAGCTAGACACAGGGAAGCTCTGAATAAATGAGCTAATAATTTATCTGCCCCTGTGGACCATTTTAAGCCTAGCCAATTTCCTTTAGTGAGAATCAAGTCATGTATCTCTTGTCTGTGAGGTAAGCATCTTAGCCATTATGCCAAACACCAACAATAAATAAATAAATAAATAAAATACTAGAATTCTTGCTTGGCATACCAGTATTATTTCAGTTATAGGTATTTATAGATATAGTGATTGACAGTCTTCTCTGACTCACTCATAGCCCTGCAATTTAACAAATCTGTGTGAAGGTGGCAGAGTTTGTTGTTTACTGCCTCCTGGTCACAATGCATCCTCCTGGAATATTGCTTTGCACAACATTGTATCTGTCTTTCTATACCCTTGAAAATGAATGTGTGTGTGTGTGTGTGTGTGTGTGTGTGTGTGTGTGTGTGTGTGTGTGTGTGTGTGTGTGTGTGTGTGTGTGTGTGTGTACATATACTGTATAATAACCAGTTTTTATCACGATTCATGTGAAAAGGTAATTGTGTAATTTGTAGTGATGGATGCTTTACTGAAGACTTCACTGTGAAGTTTTTTTTACACTAAAGTGTCACTCAGCATAAAGGAGTGTACAATCATATTGTGAGTGGGTGCTGCAGCAGGGGAGGCTATCACTATAAGCAGTCTTTGTCCTTTCACTGCTGCTGTGTAACCCAATGAGTTACAGTGCACGGGAGTGGTACAGGGTTGTTTGCCTCCTTGAAGAAAACATGAGTTTTGTTGCTTTCTTTGCAGTTTTGCTGACACTCCATTTTACATTCAACCATTCAGTTTCAATCAGTCAGTTTCAACAGGTCAGTTGTCTCAGTAAAGGACATCAGTCTGTTGACTTGAATCTTATGTACTGACTCTATTTAAATGCAACCTAGATAATTGGATGGGAGACCACAAATTCACCCCTGGAGTGGCACCCATGTTCCTCAAAGACAGGGGTAGCCAGTGTTGATCACAGACCCACTCTGTACATAAATTCATTCTGTAAGCAACCCAAAAAAGAACAAAGGAGAATACTTGGGATTAACATGGTTAGGCTTGTAAAGGCTCTAGGGCCACTAGCCTAGTAACCTCCTATGAACCTATGAACCTATGTTGCAACATGCTGCCTAGATAATGTGTAATGTGCTTAATGGTTAAGATCTTTGCCTTCCTTCCACAAGGTACAAGGTTTGATATTGGCCTCTGACCAATGTCTGTATGTAGTTTGCATGTTCTTCTTGTGTCTCTGTGGGTTCTTCCCACCTCCCAAAACCATGCTGAATGTTTCCATCTAAAAACTCATCAAGAATGGAGCCGTGGGTAACAGCACAGACTCTAGATGGTGCCCTATAGGGGGAGGAGTTGTATAGACCAACCGCTTTGGGCATCTACTGTGGTGCACAGCATCATCATAATAGGAGAACATGGATCACTGACTGCATGCAGAGGTAGGGCTAGCCAGTCAATGATGTACTATATGTCTCTAGGTGATTTGGTCATGTTCATAGCTTAACAGGTAAGTACTAGCCTAGCTAACCTTGTAGTTCATTTTAACCTTAGCCAATTTCCCTTTCAGAGGTGAGAATCTAACCCTGTATCTTGGTTGTTAATCCCCAGGAGACAAGATGGAGGGCAGTGCAGCAAATCAGTTGGCTTGAGATCCAGAGTCTACTACTCAGGAGGAGGACAGGCTATAAATGGTGACATAAACACCTTAACCCTTATGCCACCTCAACCCCTAAACAAATATACTGGGCTATCAGTCTGCAGACTATTACAAGCTTAGCATAACCAGAGGTAAGAATCAAACTCTGTATCTTCTATCTGTGAGATAAACACTTTAACCATTATGCCAAGCCTACCCCAGATCTTCAAGCCCACTAACATAGCCAAAAATGGGCATGGGTATTTGCCACTGATAAGTGGGTTGAGGACCTAGACTACTCCAACCTATGCCAAGGAACCATGCTAATGGTGGAATGGGTGAATGTGCCCCTATTGTCCAGTGTGTGCCCACCATAAAGCCCAGCATCCCTGGGTCAATAAGCTACTGGATGGTCAGTGCCCAGTTGCCCAGCTTGGGTTACCTAGGATCACTCTGTTAAGCGAAAGCTGGACTAGAAACCAATCCACCTGCCAAACATAAACTAAGAATTGCTACACTCAGTGCAAGTTCACTGACAGGATGGGGCTTGGAAGTGGATGACATGATGGTATGAAGGAGGCTGGAGATCTTGTGTAACCAGGAGACAAGATGGAAGGGCAGTGCATCAAGGCCACTTGGCTTGGGATCCAGAGACTACTACTCAGGAGGACGACAGGCTAGAAATGGTGTGGGAACTGTGGTGAAGGAGAGGCTTCCGAAGACAGTGAAGGATGTCATCAGAATTAGTGATAGACTCATGACAATCAGACCCAGTGTAGCAACAGTGCAGCATTCATAATCTCAGCCTATACCCCACAGCATAGTTGTGATAGTAAGAAAAATGTGTTTTCTGACAGAAGATGCAGAACCTACTAGATAAAACAAGACAACATGAATTGGTGTTGATAATGGGTGATCTGAATGCACATATTGGGAGAGACAGAGCAGAATATGAGTACTGCCTGGGTCCACATACGTGGGAAAAAACTAATAAAGAAGGAAAGACCATTCATGACTTCTGTCTGGCAATGGCTTGATGGTGACCAACATATGGTTCAACAAAAGAGGCCATTCAAGACTTCTGTCTGGCAAATGGCTTGATGATGAACAGCACATTGTTCAGCAAAACAGATAGTCACAAGATCACATACAAAAGTGGCCAGCATGCAATGCAGGTAGACTTCCTGCTAGTAAGGAAAGGGCAGTTGGATAGAATCAGAGATTGCAAATTCATCCCTAGTGAAATAGTTCACAGCAAAAAAACACTGATTACCACAATCAGCTGCAAGCAATGGTTGGAGAAGGTTCTAAGGTTAACAGAGACCTGGTTGAAGACCTGGAAGTTGACTGAAGAGAAAGCACAACAGTTCAAGGAATTATTTGGGGCTGTAACACCTCAAGATGAAGAGGAAATAGGTGGAGTTGAAGAAGAAGAATGGCAGCTCCTCAGAACAGCATGTGTAAGACTACAGAACAGATATGCGGCTGAGCCAGGTATGGAAATAAGGTACATAAGGAAAGCTGGTGGTGGAATGCAGAAGTCCAGGAAGTCATCAAATGAAGGTATGGAGCCAGGTATGGAAATAAGGTACATAAGGAAAGCTGGTGGTGGAATGCAGAAGTCCAGGAAGTCATCAAATGAAGGTATGGAGCCAGGTATGGAAATAAGGTACATAAGGAAAGCTGGAGGTGGAATGTAGCAGTCCAGGAAGTCATCAAAAGAAGGGAGTGCAGGAAAAAGTGGGAGGTAGAAAAGATGGACCAGGCTAGAAAGGAATATTGGTTGGCTAACAAAGAGGCTAAGAAAGGAATTGCAATAGCAAAGAATAAAGGTATTAGAGACACTCTACCAGCTTCTAGAAAGTGACTCAGTAGATTTCACAAAGAAACTATATCAGGTTCCAAGACGAAGGCAGAAAAATAAAGAAAATAGTGAGACGCCCTTCATAAGGGGTGCCAGCAACAACCTGCTCATCAGTCCACAAGACATCAAAGGCAGATGGAAGGAGTACTTCCATCAGAATGAAGAAAACTCCAGGTCTATATTAGAAGACCAAAAGTTTAGAATTGCGAACGCTCTAAAGAGTGAAAATGCCAGATCTCGAAGTGCTTTTTTGAGATCACAGTACAGTGAAGATTGCAATATCTGCCCTTTCCTCACTGTAGTGCGACCTTGGAGTTGGAATATATATTTAGCGGGGGGGGGGTGGGAGGCACAGCCCTCCACAATAATCAAAGATCCGGCATTTTCGCTCTTTAGAGCATTCATGATTTTAAACTTTCGGTCTTCTACTATAGACCTGAAAACTCCACAGAAACTGCACTGCTCCAGACACAACCTACAGTGAGAGAAGAGGAGGAGCTCATCCTACAAGAAGTAAGACCAGCACTAAGGAAAATAAGTCGGGGAAAGCAGCAGGCTCAAATGAGGTCACAGCAGGTATGTTAAAGATGTTTGGTGAGATACCGGACAAATGGCTCCTGAGGGTACTCATAGCAGTATGGAGACAAAGGTGTATGCCAGGTGACAGGAGAATAAGGATACTAGTGCCAATGTTCAAGAAGAAAGGGGAGATTCACAATGGTAGGCAGCACAGAGGTATTAAACACCTGCCACACAGCATGAAAGTTCTTGAGAGGGTGATTGCTAAACAAATACACAGAGTAGTAGAAAGTAAAATGGGAGATAAGCAGTTCAGATACAGAACAGAATGCAGCACAACTAACCTGACACGTGCAGTAAGAGATAGTTGACAAGCGCTAAAGAAAAAAAAAGACTCCCACTGGACATTCTTAGTTTTGGAAAAAACATATGCAAGGTCACAGAAAAGCTGTTTTGGGCAGTAGTGCAGTTGTTTGAAGTCCCAGAAACACTGGTAGAATTAGTGCAAGGTACGTACAAAGAACCAATGACTCAAGCACGAGGATTGTTCAGTCTTACAAAGGGCTTCCCAGTGGGAGTGGGTGTGCATCAGGGTTAAGCTCTGACCCCACTGCTATTCATAAAGGTGTTCATAATGGTGGTGGACCACATCAGCAAACAGGTCAGAGGGACAGATCCTGTTTGCTGTACGCACATGATGCAGTATTACAAGCAAACTCTAAGCAAGAACTTCAGTAAAGGATAGAGGAATGAAATGCAAAACTGAAGGCACATTGAATGAAACTAAATACAGACATGACAGTAGTAATGGCAACAAATGGGGGAAATCAGAAGAAACTGAGAATTGAGATAGAAGGGAAAATAGTGGAACAAGCTAACAGCTTCAAGTATCTGAGAAGCTTGGCTGAGGAAGCCTGAATGAGGAGGTCAAAGATATATTTTGAGGGGTTGCAGCCAACTAAGTGTAAGGTATACAAAACAGTAGAGTGACCAGTACTACTGGGCAGTAAAGGCAGAGCAGATAAGGAAGTTAGAGGTGAAGGGGATGAAGTGCCTCAGATGGGTGGTAAGATGCAACTGTGGGATAGACAAATAAATGAGGACATAAGAGTAGAAACAAAGTAGCTTCAATTGCAGAAAAGGTCAAAGAGAACAGATTATGGTAGCACAGGCACATGAGTAGAAAAGCAGGAGACAATCTGGCGAAGATGATTTGGGACAGATAAGAAGAAGGCAAGAGGAAATGAGGGTTTCCAGCAAAGAGGTGGATGGATTGTATGAGAGAAGACCTGCGAAAGTCAGGCTTGAGTGTCAAAAAAGGTCGGACAGTGGCACTGAATAGAGAAAGATGGTGACAGTTGACACAACACTCTGAGCCCATGTAGAAAAAGGGGGAAAGTGGACTGATGATAATGATGATGATGTGGGTTTAAAATGTGTAAAGTGCTTGCGATATGGAGTATGGCAATATTCTAGTTAGGTAGGTAAGGTTTTAATTGACAATCATTGTTGTACATATCTGTCAACCTGAAAACACTGAAAACAGGAACAAAGGCCCTTGAAAAGTAGGTACATTCAGCCAAAATCTGAATAACTAATTAGAAAAACATTTGAATAACAGATAGCACATAACCATACCTCTCAATTGTTCAGATTTTTGCAGAATGTCCAGATTTTTGCCTCATATTTTTGGTTTGCTGCTCATAAATTTTTGGTTTTCTGGCAAATTACTGGCTAATTAAGAATGAAAGTCAGAAAATAATGACAGGGTTTTGAGTTTCAGTCTTCATACCATTCAGAAAATTCACACAAATAGAAAATTTGTTATTCTATCAACTTTTTAAGTTTATAAAAATGATATTTTAAAAAAGTCCCTATTTTTGGCTTTTCCCTCCCTTTTTTTATGACTTTGCCCATATTTCTTGCTCTAGGAGGTTGAGAGGTATGCATATAACTTCCTGGTTGAAGTGGAAATGTGAGATACTGCTTAGAAACATGTTTAAAAAACATAGTGACAAAAATAATGGAACAACATAATCACATTATGAAATGGACAGTGCAAAATCTGTAGACTTTAATGACTTTAATGAATTGTATTGTACAATTTTATCTCACAAGGTAATATATTTTTACTTCTGAAAAAGGGAGATATAAAATGTGTGTCCTTCTTTAAATTATTGGTTGCAGTAGTATGTTGGTCATGTGGTATGTTTTTCTACGTGTTGGACAGCTTCAAAAATCATGTGTGCTGGGGGAATTCAGAAAATTGTGTGAAATTGTAAATCAAGCCTGAAAATAGTGACACAGCTCCAAAAAAGGTACATCATGTACAGGGGTAAATCAGGTCCTCAAATAAACAGGAACAGCTGAAAAGCCTTGTGGCTGTATATAAAGAGGCTGCCAGAAAACAATAGACCAGGAAGTTAGTTCCTCAAAAGAATATCATCTGAATTAAGTATTTGAAAGTGTGAACTATGAGAAGCAGTTGGGGCTAAGCTGTGTACTGTATCTTATGGAAGTGCTTGCTAACAGAGCTGAGAGCTGCAGTCACCTTGGACTTTTATTTTTAAGGCAATCTGTATTCTGGAAGTGCTGTGTGGATTGTGAATCTATAAGGTACCGTGTATTTTTATTTGGAATGGAAAAGCTAAGTAGGGAATGATTTTTATATTTCTCCTAACCTGTGATGATAAACCTGTATTTTATATGTTCTTCCTCCATTGTCTCATTGGACGTATACTGATGGTGATGCATAGTGAGCCACAGAGTTGTCAGTTTGTAGTTCTTCATAACATGTTTGTCGCTAGGTACAAACCATATTAATTCCCTACAGTATTGTGACAGTTCTCTTCCTGGCATGGTTAACTGTTGACTACAACTATGGAAAATTTGTTAAAATTGTGGAATTACAGGTGGGGACTGATTAAAGCCTAGTGCAATTTCAGCAACATCTAGTTGTATTGGGTAATGTAGCTGCCAATCCCAGGACTGTGTTGTCCAAAAGGAAAGAAATTAGCCAGAGAGGATGAAATGGAGTCCTATTTGATGACACTTGAGTTCTATGCCATCACAAAGAACTGGAACCAACAGAGATGGATCACAGTCAAATGTGGCTCTAGGTGAGGTAATGGACCCCCCAACCACACACACACACACACACACACACACACACACACACACACACACACACACACACACACACACAGGCATTACAGTGTCTCATTACTTAGCTGTCATAAACATTGTTTAAACCTGCCTTTGTGCATACTATTTTTTCTTTACTTTTACAATGGTTACAGAGATTTGATTTAAAACTTTTATTTCAGTTTTTATAACACAAACACTGATGGCCATTTGCTAAACAAATTGAAAACAGACTTTGCTCAACAGTAAACTTCTCTTCCCTTTAAACTCAAATTAATTGAAAATGCACTAAAACTCACATTCAATAAAAATGCATTTATTAGCAGATTGTGTGTACATTTGTATCCACAGACATCTCCCAAACCCAACAATTACAGCTAAATTGCTGACTGCATCCTTCGCAGATATCTGCATCAAATATTAATAACAATAATAATGACTAAAGTCATATATTTCAAATTTGTACCATGCAACACTCAGTAGCTAAAGTATTCAACTTAATTCATACAAACACATATACTAGTCCTACAAAGCCAGATTAAAGATTGTTTAAAAATGACCACAGGATAAGAGCATAAGGCACTTTAATCCCTAGAGAGCCCCCACTCTACCACCAGTTCTAGACACTTTGTTGCCTGTATATACCCATTATTGTTATGAAGAAATAAATTATACTTTCTTTATCAGTATCTATGAATGAACTACATGAAACCGTATAAAGATCATACCATAAAATGCAGCTATGTGTAGCACAGTTTAAATAGAATAATTTATGAGCGCATAAAAAATATTAACCACCTGATAACATATGCTAAGTCAACAGGAACAATCTCTGCAGAAGAAAAAATCATCTGAATAACTCCACATTAAAGAGAGTTGTTACTAATGCAGAGATTGCTGCTGGCAAACAACTTTGCATTTCAGTTCTTTGTCTACAAATGCAGTGCCTGCTGCCCATGAAGAATAAATTGTCTATGTTACATTTAAAAAATTCATATGTTGGTGATATTTCCTTTACATTTCTTGAACTACACCAGCTATGCAATAGAGAATGACTGGAAAACAATGACAACAGGTTTACAGTTACTACGTATGCAGTCTTGGAGACCATTAAGGAACCTTTGCCAACATTTCTAAATGTTCTAAAGCACTCTCTGGTTAAGTGACTTGCTCAATGTCATCCAGTAGGTAAATGAAGGTGAAAATATTTAAACCCTATACCCTTCCCAGAGAAAGCAACTCATTAACATGTTAGAGATTTAGTCCTCTGCACAAACTGCTAGAGTAACAGTTTTTAACTAAATGCAGAAATCCTTTATAATTTGATCTTGTAGAGAAAACTGCATCACAGTATCACTAACCCTGGTTTACTGCATGAAAGAGATTTTCTCTTACCCTCTACCTATTTCTCCCTACTCCTCCTTATTCCTCACCAACTTCCCCTACCCTATACTCCTTCTTCTCATCCTTTTTAGATGCCTGCCTATGTACTTTCTTTTTGCTTCATCTCGTTAAGCAATTGCTGTCTTAGCCCTTGAACTTTCCATCTTTTTGTCTAATGTGTTTCTTATGGTACATCCCTAAACTAATTTTATATTTCTTTTAATTCTTTGTTTTTTTCTTCTACAATATATACCTCATGTGTGATTTAACATGTATCCTATATAAACACTGCACTGTACATATTATATATCTTCTATGAATATTGTTCTGTTACAACACTGTATTCTGTGGAGCTTTTCTTCCCAGGCTTCCTCTGAAAATGGGCTATTTTAGGCCCAGTTAGACTTTCCTGGTAAACAAATGTAAATAAATAAATAAATAAATAAATACAATTAATAATATGAAACAATGATTGCACAATGGATGTTTAAGATCAGACAGTTCTAATCATCACTCCAAATAATGCAGGTTATATGCCCTGACAAATGTTAACCCCTTTACAGGTGCGGGAGGCTGTGAAGAACTAGTACAAAAATATATTTCTAAAGTGCAACATTTTAGACTATTAAAATGCAATATGTTTAGACTATACTACACAATCCAGGTCTATTAATTAATTCATTCTTTAGTGCAACAAATAAAGCAAAACAATTAAAGGGAATATAAATGCTGCAGCAGTTATTGCTCAACAACCCACAAACCATATAAAAATCAGAAATATTTCTGCATGCAACATATCATTTTTGGAGGGTGGCTTACATGCTTGCAAGACATCTCATTTTTGACCTCCCTATGTCTTCTCTGTCATCAAGAATGGCTATCCCATCTGACATCACTCAGTACAAGTCTGACCTCCTTGAAGAATGGTTAATAATGCTGTATTACTGCAGCATGCATCTCTAGCCAACAGAGCTGGACTGTGGACAAATGGGTCCATATCCAGCGTAATGAAGCTGAGCCCCGCTAGCCTTACCAATATCTTTTCACTTGTCTGTCTCTCCCCAGTTACTATAAACATCGTTCATAAGCATACTATTTTTTTCTTTATTTTTACAATTATCACAGACATTTGGATTTAATTTAAAACTTTTATTTCGGATTTTAAATGAGAAACTCTGACGGCCATTTTCTAAACAAAGCAAAACACTATCACATTGAAAACTTAACATGAGAAACAATAAACTTCTCTTCTATTGAAACTCATATTTAGTGAAAATGCATCTGTTAACCTACTAATCTACATGAGACATACAGTGAGGTGCTATATGAAGGCTGCATGAATTCCAATGAGAAACGTATGATTAATTTACTAACAGTCTGGAACAGCTCACTAGGCACAAGTGTTACTTTTCAAGGGTAGCCCAGGAGTACTGTCTGGTGAAGTAACTTGGCAGAGTCACATAGAAAACAATTGAAGGCTGAGAGAGTCATGTACTACAGGAAACCATTCTTTAACAGCTCATAGCCTTGCTCACCTGCACTAAGTGCTAGACAACATTTCACAGACTTGTTCATATCTAAATAATAAACACACTGCCAACATTCAACAGAACAAAGAAACTAAAGATCACATCTGAATAATGTCTCATATGATGATGCAACTGCTTACTACAACCCGTTTACTTCCTTTATACCATAATTGCTCTGGTTCATAGGTAGTTACTAGGCTTGCAGTCCAGGGGACTATTTTTTAACAGCCCAGGGGACTACTGAGAAGCATTGTACAAATTCTCAGTTGCAGAATATCTCAACTCACTGACAAGGAAGAACGGAGGCTGCTCTGCGATTCCAACACTTTATTCACACACAATACAACACATTAAGCACTTTCATCCACAAGTAATGTGGACTTCTTCAGAATATTAACACCATTTAAACCTTCCCCTTATATACTTAAAAAGGTGCCAAAAAACACATAGATTGAATGCTAATTAGCATTTCATCAATTATGTCCATAAAATAAGTATGATACTGCTAATGTTATAAAATAAACAAATTAAAATGAACAGATTAAAACATATATAAAAGTATAAAATGTAAGGGTGCACATGAATAGTGCATAATTAATATAAGTAGTAATATAAACTTTTAATACATCTCATTTGAAGCTATTCTGTTCACTTAAAGAATGCTTAATAAATAAAACTTTGCATTTTATTGGAATAGGGTTGGAACAATCATTCAACCAGATAATAAAAAAGGCTTTATAGTAATATATTTGTTTAAGCCAGGTGCATTGGATGCATCAGTAAACATTTGTCAGAACACTTCCCTTTTATTAAGTAATACCTTTCTATTGCCACCTCGTGGACCTATTTCTACCTGTTCAATAATGGCAAATTTAAATATATGTGTCCCTCCACAATGAGCAATGTGTCTGTAGAGGGCATTATTGTTGTCTTCTTTCCTTATATCATATATGTGGTTGTATATTTGCTTCCTAAAACATCTCTCAGTTTTCCGGATGTAGAACCCTGGACAAGTCATACATTTCGCCATATATATGATATATTTTGTGTTGCAGCTGCCTCTTTGAACAATTCCACATAGGTTGCTATGAAATCAGGATTGGGAGGGGCATTACATTTTGACAAACTACCACTTAATCGGTTGTAGTTTGCTTTGGAATAGTGTCTAACTGTTACAAAGTCTGCTGGGGTTACTGAGTTGATTTTTATTTTGAAGGCAACAGCTTTGTGGTCTGTTGGATGTGACAAGTGCATCATTCTTTCATAGTGGTGAGCACCAGGTCTAGTATGTTTGAACCTCTGGTGGGTTTGCACAGTATCTGGTCAACGGTATTTGTGTTAATAAACTACAGGAATCATTGTGACTGTGAGTATGAGGCAGTATATGTTTCTCAATCTATATAGAAGTAGTTAAAGAGGTAGCTTAATAGTGAGTGTCTTCAGCAGGTTTATGTATGAGCTATGGGATTCTATTAACATGGAGGGTGACCTATAGTTTGCTAGTATATAACAAGAGACTTTGTATATTTTGATTTGCATGTGGATAAATTCCTGGACATCATTCTGTTTAACCAACGTAGAGTTATGCTTGTTGCTAATATTAAGACTCATGTACCTTTTGTCCCTGTCTGTGCAGCTAATGGTCTAAATGTGTGGAAGGCACTGAAGCCCTGCACTGCCAGAGTACTTTCTGCAGATTTAAACCATGTCTCGGTAATGGCACAGATGTCTATATTCTCCAGAGTGTGGAGAGCTTGTAGGGTGAGGGGTAGTGACAAATGTTGGAGAGCAAGGGACACAATTTTTTTGCTGAGTTTATGTCCTGGATGGTCTATGCATAAATAATTTGTGCAGAAGAACTGTGATGTGCAAAAACAGCTTAAGATCAAGAATAAATGAAATCAGTGTAAGCAAGTTTGGTGAACTTGGCCTGCTTGAATGTGAACCATTAAAAGTTAGACTGGAACCAAATGCTATTCCATACGTCTTAACTACACTGAAAATGGTGCAATTTCCTTTGTAGTATAAAGTAGAAGCAGAAATAAAAATTAATATATAGCCTTGACATTATAGAAAGTATATCTAAACCAAATAAGTGGTGCATTCTTATGGTCCCAGTAATTAAAAAATAGTTGAGTGAGCTTCTTTTTTAATTTAAAATGGCTCAATAATGCTATTATGTATGAAAGGTTTATACTGCCTACATTAGAAGACATAGCACCCAAACCAGTGAATATACAAGTGCTCTCTACATTAAGTACATCCACTGATTTCTTGCAAATTCTATTAGACCCAGAAAGCCAAAAGCTGACAACTTTCATTACTCCTATGGGAATGTTTTGCTTCAGAAGACTACCCTTTGGTATAACCTCAGCACACAAGATTTTCTATTGTAAAATGATTTGGATGGTGTAGTTGTTATGGATCGTGTAGTTGTTATGTAGTTGTTATGGATGACATCCTAGTGTTTGGTCTGCATAAGCAAATGCATGATTCAAGATTAGAAGTAGTGCTGCAAACATTGAAAAATGCTGCTTTACTTAAATGCAGATTATGTATTTTGGGCACCACATATGCACTAGCATCAAACTAGATTGCAAGCAGAGTCCAAACATTAGCTGAGCTGTGAGAGCCATACTGTATAACTGAACTGAGACAGGCCCTAGGCATGATCAACTATTTGGGCAAGTTTGTACCATGCCTTTCGACTGTCCTCCATCCTTTAATAGACTTGTTGAAGAAAAATGTTCCATGGTCTTGGGGACATGCTCAAGCCCAGGCGTTTACCAAAAATAAAATAATTGCTTACAAAAGCTCCAGTGCTAGATTGCTTTGATGTCAGTAAACAGATAAATGTGAGTGAGGATGCTAGGCCTAGGTTCAGTGTTACACCAGCATGAGGGACACGTGTTATGTCCTGTAACCTATTGCTCCAGAATGTTAACAGTCACAAAGTGGAGATATTCTCAAAATGAAAAAGAATGTCTTGCAAGTTTGTGGGCATGTAAAAAATCCTCCAGATACCTAACAATGCTGGAGAGTTTCCAGCTCCAGACTGACCATAAACCATTAGTACTATTAATTATTTTGCATGATGTTGACAAAGCCCCACCAAGGTGCCAGAGACTATTTATACATTTAAGAAGGTTCAGTGCCAAAGCAATACATGTGCCAGTCAAGCAACTCTTTGTTGCTGATATATGTCCAGAAATCCTGTATGATCCTAGCTATTGTCTGAAGCTGATGTTACAGTTAAATGTAAAGCATCTTGATGACAAGGCCTGTAACTACTAAACACTAGAAGATGTGAAACAAGCTGCTCAATGTGATCCTGAAATGCAAGCTGTTATCTAGCATATCTGCCATGGATGGCCAAATTATTGGACTGAAACCAAACTGCATATGTGCAAATACTTTATTGTCAAAGCACAATGGCTTACTGTTATATAATAGTACACCTAAATCAATGAGTAGAAGTGCTACATCAAATACATGAGGGCCATAATGGCCTCACTAAATGCAGAGAAGAGCCAAAAAGCTCATGTGGTGACAAAGTATTAACCAAGGTATTGTCAACTTAGTGTCAAAGTGTTGCACATAATAAAGAGGTCACCCTTTAATTTCAACACCATTACCAGAAGATCCTTGGTAAAAGATAGACACTGACTTGTATGAGTTTGAAAGCAAAAACTACCTTGCTTTTCCAACAACCAGTGTGACATTGAAATAATCCATGTACCATCTACAACAAGCCAACAAACAATAGCCAGGTTCAAGACTATGTTTTTACAGTATGGTACACCAGTAGAATTAGTTACCGACCATTGTATACAGTTTGCGTCCAGTGATTTCCAACTGTTTGTGGGTGATTACTGTTTTACTCGTACATACATACTACTACAAATTTTCACTATCCACAATCCAATGGTGCAGCTGATCTCTCAGTGCAAATAGCCAAATGAACATAAAGGTAAACAGATCCACATAAAGCTTTGGTGGTATATTTAGCTACTCCACACGGTGCCACCAGAGTTAATCCTTCCTAACTGATGCTTGGAAGGCAAATATGACCTGACATGCCAATGTTACAGTTCAAACTTAAACCAAGAATAATACTTCTGCACATCTGCTACCTGTCCTATAACCTGGTCAATCCATCTGCTTAATGTTAGAGGGAAACAAAAAGTAGGACATCACAGACATAGCAGTGTAGAAAACTGCATAGTGCAAACAAAGGATAGCCCCATAATTTGACACATGATATATTCAGTCAATTGCTTATGAGGGTCAACCTAAATACAGTGTTCCAGTAAACTAACTGCATCCACATGAATTAAGAATAATGCAATAGATGCCTAGTAAGTTAATTTCTCTACTAGAGATTTGTTTACCTCCATTGAGTATCCAAGATAAGGATGGAAATCTGAGTTTGTTTTTTTTCACGATGACTGATTGATGTTGTCTAATCTTTGCAACAATCTTCACAATTAAATGTTCCTGATCCATTAGATTCTGTTTGCCTAGTGACTGCAAAAGTTCTGATGTAATCTGTAATGACAGGCCTCAAAGTTCTCTTTTTGCAGGTACTTTGAGTGGTTCCAGCTAGAGTACAGATGATCTGTGAATGTCACTCAGAGGAGTCCCATCAGTTTGCCTTAAACATTCTGGTAGTTACTGTAGTAATCGGGGCATTAGGTGCTATAACTACCCTTTTTGTAAGCTTCATATGTTATTGCAGCTATCTATAGCTAATATTGCCTCTTCTGCAGGTTTAGTCCAGAGTGTTAAAAATATATAATGCAAATATGCAATGCATGCCTGACTAGTCTTCCTGTTTTTAGATAAATGTGATTTCATTATTTTAAAGGTGAGATGTGTCAAGTGAATTAAAGATGCACTGTGATTCATTGTGAGTGCTGAAGTGTTTGGACAGTTAAGTGTGAGATACTGAAGTGCTAATATTGTTTATACTGTGCTACCATGTTGGTTGTAAAAATTGCCTGTTTAATGAAACCTACATTGAATCATGACAATTTGAGATGATACTTCACCAGAAGCAGTCTGTATTTCATAGCAGCCTCTGACTATAGAGGTTTATTTTATTATGACAATGTATTAACATGCAGTCTTGAAAATCAGAATCCTGCAAGCATAATATCAAATGACTGAAACACACAAAATCTGAAATATACCCTCACTGTGTCCCCATTTGTCACTTTTACAAATGTTGGTAGTAGGCAGGCATTACCTTGTAATATAAAAAGGGGTATTGCAAAATAATCTCAAAATTTGATAGACTAGTAATCTAGTGGAAAGCTTATTATTAAATGACATAAGATTTTCAAATGTCTGTTTTTGCTTGTAAGGCTTAAACTGCTGTAAGAAACATGCCTTCTTCTGAAGCCAGTAATGTGTTAATTTGTTGCATGTGTAGGGGAATGGGTCACAGTTTACATAATCTAAAACTAGGCTACCTAACATGGCAGAACTACAGACTCTTATTACATGCAACAAAGAAAGGCTTACTTCTTGAAAATTCCTTCCAATCATAACTCATATCCTTGATGGACAATAGAAATATGCAATTACTAATCAGAACATGTCAATATTGTTACATCTCAGCACATTCCCATTACTGTCCTGGCTCTCATGTCTTTATTCAGGCATTACACAAGCAAAGCTGTTTCCATTACTGTACATGAAACAAGACACGGCCAAACTATAATATTTCTTTGTTTCATAACAAAGCAGCATTATTAGTTTTATTTAGCTTGCAGCATGCAGTTGCTGTACCCACACCTTACAGAATACAAAAATTGTTTGTGATTTGAAATACAGAAATCCATGTTGTCATTTGTAAAGTCTGAAATAATTCTACTGGAGAAAATCTATTCTGTCATTTATAGTTTTGAAATTTCAGTATTATGCTTAACAGTTTATCAATAAATGAATCCTTTATCTACTTAATAAAGTGGGTATATGATATTTGAGTCTAAGCTACTTCATATAACCATCTGGTCATTTTATCTTTAGTTTTAGACTGAGAAATAACTCAGTAGGATAAACATGAGTTACAAGAAAAATAAACACTAAGTTAGAAACACACTTACTGGCTGGAGTTCTTGAATGGTAACTTTCACTCCATGCATTTATATTAATAAATACTCTATTATTATTATTGATTCCCTAGTACTTGATATTTCAATTTATGCTTAACAGTTGCAATTGATTCTACCTCATTGTTTTTTTTTCTTACTAGGAGGAATTGCCGCCAGGATCTACTCCCTGTTAGTTGGGGGGGGAGGTAAAGTTTGAGCTGAATCTGTCAGCCATCAGATTTGCTGAGTTGCTGTCCTCATTGAAGCTTGTACCATTAACCACCAGTTCGGCACACTAGTGTGTGCTGCATTTAAGGTTTGAACACAGCTCTAGAAGGCCTTGTGAATTTCTTTAGCCTGTGAGGCTATTTTGACCTTGTAATTGGCCTTGTTGAACTTTATTGATCCTACTAGTTTCCTGTTTAGTTTAATTAGAGAGCTGCTATCATTATGAGAGTTGCTCTTCCTAATTTTAGCAATGACTTTATTTTCCTTTTGTTATATACCCTCTTAAGGTTAGGATTCCATCAGTGTACTTCATTTTTAGAGTTTGTTTTGGGCTTGCTTATTGTAGGTACAGCAGCCTCTATACAGTCTTTTACATGGTTGTACAGGGTCTCTTTGAACAATTCCACATAGGTTGCTATGAAATCAGGATTGGGAGGGGCATTACATTTTGACAAACTACCACTTAATCGGTTGTAGTTTGCTTTGGAATAGTGTCTAACTGTTACAAAGTCTGCTGGGGTTACTGAGTTGATTTTTATTTTGAAGGCAACAGCTTTGTGGTCTGTTGGATGTGACAAGTGCATCATTCTTTCATAGTGGTGAGCACCAGGTCTAGTATGTTTGAACCTCTGGTGGGTTTGCACAGTATCTGGTCAACGGTATTTGTGTTAATAAAGTACAGGAATCATTGTGACTGTGAGTATGAGGCAGTATATGTTTCTCAATCTATATAGGGGTAGTTAAAGAGGTAGCTTAATAGTGAGTGTCTTCAGCAGGTTTATGTATGAGCTATGGGATTCTATTAACATGGAGGGTGACCTATAGTTTGCTAGTATATAACAAGAGACTTTGTATATTTTGATTTGTATGTGGATAAATTCCTGGACATCATTCTGTTTAACCAACGTAGAGTTATGCTTGTTGCTAATATTAAGACTCATGTACCTTTTGTCCCTGTCTGTGCAGCTAATGGTCTAAATGTGTGGAAGGCACTGAAGCCCTGCACTGCCAGAATACTTTCTGCAGATTTAAACCATGTCTCGGTAATGGCACAGATGTCTATATTCTCCAGAGTGTGGAGAGCTTGTAGGGTGAGGGGTAGTGACAAATGTTGGAGAGCAAGGGACACAATTTTTTTGCTGAGTTTATGTCCTGGATGGTCTATGCATAAATAATTTGTGCAGAAGAACTGTGATGTGCAAAAACAGCTTAAGATCAAGAATAAATGAAATCAGTGTAAGCAAGTTTGGTGAACTTGGCCTGCTTGAATATGAACCATTAAAAGTTAGACTGAAACCAAATGCTATTCCATACGTCTTAACTACACTGAAAATGGTGCAATTTCCTTTGTAGTATAAAGTAGAAGCAGAAATAAAAATTAATATATAGCCTTGACATTATAGAAAGTATATCTAAACCAAATAAGTGGTGCATTCTTATGGTCCCAGTAATTAAAAAATAGTTGAGTGAGCTTCTTTTTTAATTTAAAATGGCTCAATAATGCTATTATGTATGAAAGGTTTATACTGCCTACATTAGGAGACATAGCACCCAAACCAGTGAATATACAAGTGCTCTCTACATTAAGTACATCCACTGATTTCTTGCAAATTCTATTAGACCCAGAAAGCCAAAAGCTGACAACTTTCATTACTCCTATGGGAATGTTTTGCTTCAGAAGACTACCCTTTGGTATAACCTCAGCACACAAGATTTTCTATTGTAAAATGATTTGGATGGTGTAGTTGTTATGGATCGTGTAGTTGTTATGTAGTTGTTATGGATGACATCCTAGTGTTTGGTCTGCATAAGCAAATGCATGATTCAAGATTAGAAGTAGTGCTGCAAACATTGAAAAATGCTGCTTTACTTAAATGCAGATTATGTATTTTGGGCACCACATATGCACTAGTAGCATCAAACTAGATTGCAAGCAGAGTCCAAACATTAGCTGAGCTGTGAGAGCCATACTGTATAACTGAACTGAGACAGGCCCTAGGCATGATAAACTATTTGGGCAAGTTTGTACCATGCCTTTCGACTGTCCTCCATCCTTTAATAGACTTGTTGAAGAAAAATGTTCCATGGTCTTGGGGACATGCTCAAGCCCAGGCGTTTACCAAAAATAAAATAATTGCTTACAAAAGCTCCAGTGCTAGATTGCTTTGATGTCAGTAAACAGATAAATGTGAGTGAGGATGCTAGGCCTAGGTTCAGTGTTACACCAGCACGAGGGACACGTGTTATGTCCTGTAACCTATTGCTCCAGAATGTTAACAGTCACAAAGTGGAGATATTCTCAAAATGAAAAAGAATGTCTTGCAAGTTTGTGGGCATGTAAAAAATCCTCCAGATACCTAACAATGCTGGAGAGTTTCCAGCTCCAGACTGACCATAAACCATTAGTACTATTAATTATTTTGCATGATGTTGACAAAGCCCCACCGAGGTGCCAGAGACTATTTATACATTTAAGAAGGTTCAGTGCCAAAGCAATACATGTGCCAGTCAAGCAACTCTTTGTTGCTGATATATGTCCAGAAATCCTGTATGATCCTAGCTATTGTCTGAAGCTGATGTTGCAGTTAAATGTAAAGCATCTTGATGACAAGGCCTGTAACTACTAAACACTAGAAGATGTGAAACAAGCTGCTCAATGTGATCCTGAAATGCAAGCTGTTATCTAGCATATCTGCCATGGATGGCCAAATTATTGGACTGAAACCAAACTGCATATGTGCAAATACTTTATTGTCAAAGCACAATGGCTTACTGTTATATAATAGTACACCTAAATCAATGAGTAGAAGTGCTACATCAAATACATGAGGGCCATAATGGCCTCACTAAATGCAGAGAAGAGCCAAAAAGCTCATGTGGTGACAAAGTATTAACCAAGGTATTGTCAACTTAGTGTCAAAGTGTTGCACATAATAAAGAGGTCACCCTTTAATTTCAACACCATTACCCCAAACAAAAAAGACCACAGTGAAGAACTTCTCTAAAGCAAACTTCACACTACTCAAGACTGGTGTGGTATCCTTCAAGGCCCCTGAGCCAGTGGAAACCACAACCCAAGCTGCGGAAGCCCTTACAAATGCCTTCTATGAACACCTCCAGGACTGCATGGATCAGGCAATCCCAAATAAAACCAAGACTCTTTCCACAAAGGGCAAACGTCCAGTCTGGTGGACCCCAGCCATTAACAAACTTTACAATAAGAGGAGAAAGCTATTACATGATAGAACAAAATCCATAAAAGGGAAGTCACCCCTGATCATTATTAGTACAAAAATATGAGCACTCATAAAATCAACTAAGGCCAATTTTGAGAGAAAAATTGCCATGGATTCAAAGAACAATCATAAGGCCTTTTTCAGCTATGTTAGGAACCTGGGTGGAAACTCCCAGATATGCTCAGAATTAGTCCAAAATGATACAAAAATCACTGAACCCACAGACATTGCCAACATACTGGCAGACAGGTTCAGTGCAAACTTCACCCCCTCTCCCCCCCTAAAGGAGAGATAACTATCCCAGCAGAGTGTAGCCTCCCAGACATCTCAAATGCGCAGGTGAAAGCTGCTCTCTCTAAAGCTAAAAACACAGCATCAATGGGACCGGATGGTGTCCCCGGCTGTGTGCTACACGAGCTAAATGAGGAATTAAACCCGCACATAAGGCAGCTGTTTAATCTCAGCCTTACCACACGATACGTGCCCAAGGAGTGGCATACGGCAACTGTGGTCCCACTCCACAAAGGCGGTGCCTCTATGGACCCTGGTAATTACCGCCCCATAAGCTTAACAAGTCTAGTCTGCAAAGCTATGGAGAGGATCATAATGGAGCTCATAAACAAAGATATAGGGGACTTGCAGACATTGGACCCGATCCAGTTTGGCTTCGTCAAGGGCAGATCATGCCTTTTGAACTTGGTCGACTTCTTCGAAACAGTCACCAAGGCCATTGATGAGGGAAAGGCAGTCCATACAGCCTACCTTGACCTTGCAAAGGCCTTCAACACAATACCCCACTCGGGTATTGTAGAAAAACTTACCAGCTTAAATGTAAACCCATATGTCACAAGATGGGTTGCAAACTGGCTTAAGGACAGAACCCACAGGGTTAGAGTTGCTGGCGCTATGTCAGACTCCAAGCCGGTCACAAGTGGTGTCCCACAGGGCTCGGTCCTTGGCCCCCTATTGTTCGGCATCTACTTCTCAGAAGTACAGGCCAACATGGGAGGACTTTGGCTGACAAAGTTTGCAGACGACTGCAAACTGGGTGCCATAGTGGAAAGTGCATCGAACACGGATATCCTTCAGAAGGACTCACGGAAACAGATAGCTGGTGCCAGAGCCATGGCCTGAAGTTAAACGCCAAAAAATGTATAGTCATACCCTTCGGGAAAAACAAGGTAACCCCACGCTACCATATAGGTGGCAATCCACTAAGCACAGAAGAGGTTATCAGGACCTGGGGACCCAGGTTGACAGTGGCCTTTCTTTTGACACTCACGTTGCTAAAGTGGTTAGAAAGACCTTCTACATTGCCCACCTGATCATGAAGGGATTCACATCCAGATCTAGTGAGGTCATTCTTCCCTGTACTCTTCACTTATCAGACCAATGATCGAGTACAATGCCCCATTTGGGATGTATCTCACCCAACATCTGCAGCAATTGGAGAGACCCCAAAAGTTCCTCACCAAAAGGATAAAGGGACTCCAAAATCTGTCATATGCTGCCAGACTGAAGAAACTCCAGCTCTATTCAGTTGCATACCGTCTGCTCAGAGGTGACATGTGCCTGACATACAAGGCCATGTCCAACCTGGAATTAATGGACATGCTCCACCCCAAAAAATCCAAATCCACCAAAACCACTAGAGCAAGCGACTTAAACCTTAGCAGGGATATAAATAGGACGTGCTGGAGGGATAGATTTATCACTCAGAGACTCCCTATGCTGTGGAATAAAATCCTGATCCATGTAAGGCAGAGCACCTTGCTGGCTCTGTTCAAGAGAAATCTTGACCTGTGGATGGGAGATCGTAGGTTTATCCTGGGAATCATCTCTGTGTCACTGCTGGACAGAGGCACAACAAACTAATGGGCACAGTATTTTTTCATATAAGGGGTGGCGTAAGCCACAAAAATTTGGGCTAGGCTTATAAATGCCTTAGGGCAGATAGCCTAGTATAAACCTATGAACCTATTCACCTATGAACCTATGAACCAGAAGATCCTTGGTAAAAGATAGCCACTGACTTGTATGAGTTTGAAAGCAAAAACTACCTTGCTTTTCCAACAACCAGTGTGACATTGAAATAATCCATGTACCATCTACAACAAGCCAACAAACAATAGCCAGGTTCAAGACTATGTTTTTACAGTATGGTACACCAGTAGAATTAGTTACCGACCATGGTATACAGTTTGCGTCCAGTGATTTCCAACTGTTTGTGGGTGATTACTGTTTTACTCGTACATACATACTACTACAAATTTTCACTATCCACAATCCAATGGTGCAGCTGATCTCTCAGTGCAAATAGCCAAATGAACATAAAGGTAAACAGATCCACATAAAGCTTTGGTGGTATATTTAGCTACTCCACATGGTGCCACCAGAGTAAATCCTTCCTAACTGATGCTTGGAAGGCAAATATGACCTGACATGCCAATGTTACAGTTCAAACTTAAACCAAGAATAATACTTCTGCACATCTGCTACCTGTCCTATAACCTGGTCAATCCATCTGCTTAATGTTAGAGGGAAACAAAAAGTAGGACATCACAGACATAGCAGTGTAGAAAACTGCATAGTGCAAACATAGGATAGCCTCATAATTTGACACATGATATATTCAGTCAATTGCTTATGAGGGTCAACCTAAATACAGTGTTCCAGTAAACTAACTGCATCCACATGAATTAAGAATAATGCAATAGATGCCTAGTAAGTTAATTTCTCTACTAGAGATTTGTTTACCTCCATTGAGTATCCAAGATAAGGATGGAAATCTGAGTTTGTTTTTTTTCACGATGACTGATTGATGTTGTCTATTCTTTGCAACAATCTTCACAATTAAATGTTCCTGATCCATTAGATTCTGTTTGCCTAGTGACTGCAAAAGTTCTGATGTAATCTGTAATGACAGGCCTCAAAGTTCTCTTTTTGCAGGTACTTTGAGTGGTTCCAGCTAGAGTACAGATGATCTGTGAATGTCACTCAGAGGAGTCCCATCAGTTTGCCTTAAACATTCTGGTAGTTATTGTAGTAATCGGGGCATTAGGTGCTATAACTACCCTTTTTGTAAGCTTCATATGTTATTGCAGCTATCTATAGCTAATATTGCCTCTTCTGCAGGTTTAGTCCAGAGTGTTAAAAATATATAATGCAAATATGCAATGCATGCCTGACTAGTCTTCCTGTTTTTAGATAAATGTGATTTCATTATTTTAAAGGGGTGAGATGTGTCAAGTGAATTAAAGATGCACTGTGATTCATTGTGAGTGCTGAAGTGTTTGGACAGTTAAGTGTGAGATACTGAAGTGCTAATATTGTTTATACTGTGCTACCATGCTGGTTGTAAAAAAATTGCCTGTTTAATGAAACCTACATTGAATCATGACAATTCTGAGATGATACTCACCAGAAGCAGTCTGTATTTCATAGCAGCCTCTGACTATAGAGGTTTATTTTATTATGACAATGTATTAACATGCAGTCTTGAAAATCAGAATCCTGCAAGCATAATATCAAATGACTGAAACACACAAAATCTGAAATATACCCTCACTGTGTCCCCATTTGGTCACTGAAAGGTCCCTGTAGCTAATATATGTAAAGCAGCACATATTTTAGTATCTACTGGGATAGTTACTCCCCTACTTCCATGAGGCTGCAGATGAAGCAGACACGTCTACTACTTGTATGGTGTTCCTGTCCACTGAGTAGCAGTTCATTATGTCAATATCACGGAGGACATGAAAAGTTAAACATGGTCAGAAGAGCTGGTCGTGCCTCCAAGGATGATGTCATTTGCATTTGGCAGCTTCCATAAGACCCTGTTGCAGATACAGATTTGCAATTTCTGCAGCAACCTCTAACATATTTTTGTGTTTTCCTGTGCTTGAACTTAAGCATATGGCTGTGTTCATCGCTAATGCATGTGCTGTGCGGCTGTGCATCATTAATACGTTTCTGAATCAGTACACCATTTTTTACTTAATTAACATAATTAACAGCTCATTATACAGTCATTAGCACATATTTTGGTTGTGCCTTGTTTTCCAGTTGGCTTTGTCATGTAAATTACGTTTCCTGAATCGCACACACTCTGCTCGTCCCCACTCACTTCACAGCTTTGCTTAGCATGATCCGGTGATGATTTATAAATCCAACCCAAAGTAGTGTGTGAGTGTGTCCCACTTCATGGTCTTTTTTTTAATTATAAATTCAGAGTAATAGTGGTTTTCTGGTTCACTTCCCATCTGAGATGTTATCTGTGTAAACTCTGCACATCTGCTCTGCATACATGATTGGTTTTGCAGGGGATAATCAGTTTTCTTCCATATCTCAAAGACTTATATTGTAGGACTCCAAATGCTACCCCATGCAGTAATTCTACTCCCAAGTCCAAAAAAGGGCTCCAGAATGCCTCGAACTGCAGAGGCTAATGCAGTACATTCAAACCCTGCTCATAAGTATAACTAAGTAATTAGGCCTGGTCTATAACATTACTTAGAATGTTTACATTGATGTTGAATACCAGTTCAAGAACTCCAAGTGGCAACAGCTGTTTATTAAAACATATCTGTCACTTTTTGAAATATTTTTTATTATCCAGTTACATTCTTTATAAGTAAGTATTAGGCTAGTTACCCTTTGGGCCATTTTAAGCCTAGCCAATTTCCCTCACAGGTGAGAATCAAACCTTATACTTTGGGCCTGAGAGGTAAACATATTCACCCTTATGGTACACCCCAACTAACTACACAGCAGGTTCCACTGAGATTTGAACTCAGATTGCTGGATTCGGAGTCCATGGTGCTAACCATTATACCATAGAGCCACATGGAAAAATTGCCAGTGATTTTTTTTATTATAGTGTGATGCTTGATTTTTTTATATTCACTGTTTGCTTGCTTTTTGTATATAACCACAAAAACAAAAAGAAATCATAGCAACTACTGAGCAAGGATTCACAAACAAGAGCAAATAATTCTGGGTAATCACAACAATGTACTTCTTTAGAAAAGCAGTGTCTTATGTACACTGGTGTTTCATTACTACATCATCATGTGTTGATTTGCAATATAAGGGGTTCCACCTACAAGACCTAGTTGCCAACTTGTCTTTCTAGGAAGTAATAAACTCCTGCTGATACATTTTGCATTAAAATGCAGTAGCTTATACATTAATTTTGGTAATGAGGCATTGTGGATTCAGTCTTTCATGATGTCATAGCAGGGGGATTTAGCTCCAAGAAAAAAAATAAGGGAACAGTGTTTATCAACAGAATACAGTACAAAAACAGCACATTTTTGCATCAAAATGTAAAATTTGGTATTGTATTTGATAAGGATGTTATATTCAACTCCATAGGTTTGTTACTTACACTTGCTTCACAAAGTGGCGAATACCCTTTAAAGTCAGTTGGTCTGTGCAATGCTACATTTCCTCCTGTATGTCTGAAATGGCACCGAAGACAATATCTGCTGTACGGCCCAAATGCCTGGAGCTCCTGTTCCAACATACAGGTGGAACTATACCGAAACAGGGACAAAGTTAGGTGCAAGACAGGAGGACTGATGCAGGTGTTGCGGTGTATTTTGACAGTCATCCTCTTCATATTCTCAGGGCAGCTCAAAACATTTTGTTTTAAATCAAATTGTTCTTCAGAAGCAAAACTTCACAGTCTAGCCCCCATCCTTACATTTCAGAGCTAATAATGCATGTATAGCAGAGTTTTACTTATCATGTATTCATTGTAACATCTGATATACCAATGGCGTTATAGGATCATAGGGTCACAGGAGGTTACTAGGCTAATGACTTTAGGACCCTTTCAAGCCTAGTCAAATTTTACCCTTATTCCCACGATCACCACCTATCACCCCTGTCCAAGAGGGACACAGGTGGAACCACCGGGGGTGAATTGACGGTTACTTGTTCAATTGTCTAGATTGCATTTGAAGAAGGCCAATGTGGTCGTCTGCTTGACATGAAGCGGGAGTCTGTTCCAATGGTGTTGTAACCTCTGGGAGACAAATCTACCCCAGCAGGTTCTATTAATGTCACATATCAGGTTAAAGCCTTTACAGCGAGTCACCAATGTACCATTTGACTTAGGGATATGCAGCATTTCCAATAAAGCAGGGTCAAAGATTGCCTTATATGCAAGTCAGAGATCACCTGTTATATGCAAGTCAGAGATAGCCTCTGAGAAGTGTGTATTAAACAGAATAAAGTGACAGTGATTTCAGACAATCCTCCTAGGACAGATGCTGAAGACCTTGAATCTTCCTTGTGAGGAACCTTTGTGGTGTCTCCAATTGCTGCAGGTGCTTGGAGATGTACATATCAAAAGGGGCATTGTACTCAATTATTGGCCTGATGAGAGAAGAGTACAGGGAGGTTATAACTTTTTTTTTCTGTAGGCTATGCCTTTACTTATGAGATGAGCAATACAGAATGCCCTTCTTACCACTGTGGAGACATGGTGATCAAAGGTGAAGTTGCTGTCAATTTGTGTGCCCAGGTCTCTCACCACTGAGTGCGTACTTAGGGTGTTGTTATTGACGTGGTAGTTAGCAGGAACATCACTCTTACTGAAAGGGATGATAACACATTTTTTTTACATTGAGTTTAAGGCCATGACTTTGGCACCAATCGATTGTTTATGTAAGACCCTCTTGTAGGATGTTGACCTCATTTGCAGATTCTATGACCGCTCAGAGTCTGCAGTCATCAGCAAACTTTGTCAGCCAAAGACCTTTAGCTTGTACTTCAGAGAAAAAGATTCCAAACAGTAGAGGTCCCAGGATGGATCCCTGTGGAACACCACTGGTTACA
The DNA here is from genome assembly GCF_019279795.1 of Protopterus annectens. Taxonomy (NCBI): domain Eukaryota; kingdom Metazoa; phylum Chordata; order Ceratodontiformes; family Protopteridae; genus Protopterus; species Protopterus annectens. The sequence continues at coordinate 533,675,554 of NC_056727.1, read as the reverse complement.
GTCTGCTGTTGGAGGTGGATTCCCTGATTTTGACTATACGGGTTCTATCAGTGAGCCAGTTAGTGACCCATCTAATGATATACGGGTTGATACCTAGCTGGGTGAGTTTGTCAATGATGCCTGAGTGGGGGATAGTGTCAAAAGCCTTGGCTGAGTCTTGGTAGGTAGTATGCACAGATTTTCCCTTATCAAGGGCCTTGGTGGCTGTCTAAATTTAGTACACCAAGTTTAATAGACATGAGCTCCCTTTGACAAATCCAAACTAAGTACGGTTTGGAGATTACCTATATCTTTGTTGATAAGGTCCATGATAATTTGCTCCATGGCCTTACATATAAGGCAAGTCAGGCTAATAGTTCTATAGTTCCCAAGGTCAGTGGAAGCACCACCTTTGTGCAAGGGGATAATGGTGGCCATTTTTCATTCACCTGGGATGAAGCCAGTGCTTAGACTATGATTGAAAAGAGTACCCAATGGTGTTGCTAATTCTTGTTTGAGCCCATGTAGAATGCAGCCAGAAATGTTATCAGGTCCCTGTTCTTTAGAGATACAAGGTAGAGGACAGGTGGTAGGGATGTCATAGGGTACGTGTGGCAGGGAAGGGGAGTGAAGTTTTCACAGAATCTGTCGGTTAACAGGTTAGCAATGTCCACAGGCTCAGTATATGTAGTATCATTAACTACCAGTTCAGCACAAATCTGGGCCTTTCGTTTTAGGTTATGGATGTAACTAAAGATCACCTTATGGTTGTCCTTAGTTGAGGAAGCTAATTTGGATTCTTAGTTAGTGTTTCCAGTTTAGGACTCACTCCCTCTTACTCTTAGAAAGCAATTTCTTCCTCTTGTTGTAAAACCTGTTAATGGTAGTTGTCCACCAGGCAGGTTTGCTCTTCCTTGAGGAGCTTGTTTTGGTCAATGCAGTTATACAGCTGTTTGTATAAAGCATTTGTGTAGAACTCAGCATAGTTGCCAGTTCCATCTGACGGGGAGGTGAAGCTATTTATACCATCCCATAAGAGGTTATAATCTGCTTTGGAGAAGTTTTTTAGTTTAGTTGCTGCTGGGATGGGAGGGCAGAGGTAATAGTTGCTTCAAATGAGACTGATTTGTGGTCAGATCTCACCCGGGAAGACCTCACAGTGGGAGTGCTACAGTGGTCCCCCATACTGGTAATCACCAGATTCAGGATGTTGGCTCCCCTTGTGGGGGTGTCAATCAGCTGGTCCAGGGCATTGGAGTTAATGAAGTCGAGGAACCTTTGGGCATGTGAGTTTGCACATGAATACTTTACCCAGTTAATGGATGGGTAGTTAAAGTGACCCAAAACCATGGTGTTTGGATATATCTTGATAGACTCAAATAGATCCAAATAGGCAGAGTGGGTTTCCTGATTCATGGAGGGGGTCCTGTAGCTGGCAATGTCTTCAATAGGTGTCCTACCAACAGCTAATTGCACTTGAATTATCTCCAGGGAATCATGCTGTCTAACCAATCTGGTGGTGTATTTATCTTTAATGAACATTGATACACCACCTCCTTTAGTTTTCAAGCCTTCAGTTTGTGGTCTGAACGTGTGGAAGGAGGTGTAGCCCAATATGGCAGGTGTGCTCTCCACAGCCTTGAACCAGGTCTCCGTGACTGTGCAAATGTTTATGTTTTCCAAGGTGAGGACTGCTTCTAGTGAGTGCAGTTTCATGTTAAGACTCTTAGCATTTAGCAGCAAAACCCTGAGGTTGTTTTTAGATGGAGTTTTTACATCCGGAATTTTATCCTTGAGACACTGCCTAAAAAAGACACTTTGGGGGTGGCAAGAGCCTTTGCCAGTAGCTGAAATCCCAGGGGTGACAGATGAAGACTATCTCTGGCAAAGCATTGAGATCTGTCAATCATGTCATCCCAGGCTGACAGATACTGTATCCCTGTAGAATGACACCAGAAATGAAGCCAATTATTGAAGTCAGTCATTTTCTGTTTGTATTCAGGCATCATCCTATGTGAAGGTAAAATGCTGCTTAAGGATAGGGAAATACCAGCCCGAGACACATAGTCCAAGGGTTCAGTCATGACTCATGTCTCTATTCATATAGTCCAGAGAGGTACACCTCAAGTCATTCACACCAACATGGAGTCATAACAGTACCTGCCATTGAGAGACTTGAGTGCATGTGTGATATGGCAGATTCTGGCACCTGACAGACAGCTGACTGTGACCTTCTCCTTATCCAGCCTGGTGAGAGGGATATCTGTGTGTCTCACTAAGGAATCACCTATGACTAATATATTTGGTTTTGTGTGCAGCCTTAAGGGCTTAACAGGTGAGACACTGGTATGTGAGCTATTATGTGTAATATGTTCTGCAGAGGAAGTATTATGTGTAGCGTGCTTGTGTTTGTGTTTGGGAGGTCTCTGGTGTTTAGGTAGATTTCTGATGAGGACCTCTGCATATGTAGGGGTGTGTGATGTGGGTTCTGTGGAGTAGGAGGTGAGGTGTGCATGCTGACAACCTGCTTATTGTCATATGTATTGACTGGTGTGTGAGAAAGCATAGATTCAAGGTTCTTAATATAGTTGCATCTCTCTCATTTTGAGTTTATGTGGACTAGGAGTAGAGGGTTGTTGTGTGGGTGTTCATGGTAAATATGTGGCCCAATGGTGCAATGGGTATTGCCAACTCTGAGTGTTCATGGTGAATATGTGGCAGGCTCAGCAGTCATCAATTATGTCACAATGTACTTCATTAACTTTAATTATTTGTATTACCTGATTATCAAAAGATCATAGGAGGCTACTAGGCTAATGACCCTAGGGCCATCACAAGCCAAGCTAAGTACAACCCATGTTCCCAACAATATTAAGTTATTAAGCAGAACTAAGTCAACAACTGCTGCCTCTGTCCAAGAGGGACACAGGTGAAACTCCCTGGGTGAATTTGCAGTTTCCCATCCAGTCATCCAAATTACACTTAAATGGGGTCAGTGAGGGGGTCTGCTTCACTTAATTGGAAGTTTGTTCCAGAGGAGAGGTAACCTCTGTGAGACATATCTGTCTCTCCAGCAAGTCCTATTGATGTCACATAGTAGGTTGAGTTCCCTAGAGGGAGTGCATCTTATACCATTTGATGTATGAATGTGCAGCATTTCCATTAGAGCAGGATCTGATATCGCCTTATATGCAAAGCACAAGCCACCTCTGAGTAGTCTGTAAGACACAGAGTATAGTGACAGGGATTTCACTCTATCAACATATGACATATGCTGAAGACCCTGAAATTTTCTTTATTAGAAACCTTTGAGGTCTTTCCAGTTACTGCAGCAGCCTGTAAAGGTACATACCAAAGGTAGCATTGTACTCTGTTACTGGCCTGATGAGTAAGGAGTACAGGGGGGTTTATAACGTCTTTTGTTCTGGATGCAATGCCCTTACTTATGAGGTGGGTGATCTAGAAAGCCTTTCTTACCACTGTGGAGACTTGGTGGTCAAAGGAAAGGTTGCTGTCAACCTGTATGCCCAAATCTCTCACCACTGATTGCATGTGTAGGGTGTTGTTATTAACATGGTAATCTGCAGGGATGTTGCCCTTGCTGAAGGTAATGATAATGCATTTTTTTGCACTGAGGTTTAGCCCATGATTTTGGCACCAGTTGTTTGGCTATGTAAGTCCCTTTTGTAGGATGTTGACATTATTTGGGGATTCGATGACTGCACCCAGTTTGCAGTCATCAGCAAAATTTGTCAGACATAGGCCTTTTGTGTTGGGCTGTATATCCAAGAAGTAGATTTTTGTAGCTTTGTTGTTTTGACATTGCCTAAAAAGGCACTATATGGGGGTGAGGGTGGGTGCAAGAGGCTTAGTCAGTAACTGAAATCCCAGAGGTGACAGATGAAAACCCCCTCTGGCAAAACAGCGTGCTCTATTTGCCATGTTATCCCAGGCTGCCAGGTACTGGATCCCCTTAGAATGACACCAGAAATGAAGCCAATTGTTAAAGTCAGTCATTTTTTGTTTATATTGTGGTATCATGCTGCTTAAGGCTAGGGACAGACCTGCTTGAGTCACATATTCAGAGAACTCAGTCATGTCTCTCTTCATATGGTCCAGTGAGGTACATCTCATGTTATTCACACCAACATGAACTATGACAGAGTCGTAATGGTACTTGCTGTGGTGAGACTTCAGTGTGTGTGTGATCTGGCAGATCCTGGCACCCAACAGACAGCTGACCGTAACCTTTTCCTTGTCCAGCCTGGTGAGTGGGACATCTGTGTTTCTCACTATAGAGTCTCCTATGACCAAAAAATTTCATTTAGATGTGCTTTGCATTAGGGGGCTTGTTTGGTGAAACACTTGTGCTTGTGATTTTATGTTCATTGAGTGCTGCAGGTACTGTATTAGGTGTAGCATGTTTGTGTTTCAGAGGTCTCTGGTGTTTAGGTAAATTTCCAGTAAGTACCTCCATGTATGATGGTTTATGTGTTGAAAGTGGTTTTGTGCAGGTGGTGTAGTATGTGGGCTGACAACCTGTTGAGTGTCACTATTCTGTGAACATGAGAGCAAAGATTCCAAGTTCTTAGTATATATGCATATTTTACAAATTGAGCTTGAGTGGTTTAGGAGTAGTGGGTTGTCAGTGTACATGAGGCAATTGCAACACTACCTCAGGATGCCCATATCAGTCAGGCTGGCAGGAGAAACACAGGAGAACTAACCATCCATAATACTAGGTGTAAATTTGTTTCTTTAATGAAGAAGGATGTGGTTTAATTGGGGACTTAATACTGGGTCTATACTACTGGGGCTCTGAAGGGGTGCAATATTATTAGGGATTAGGAGATTTCAGTTAAAATGGCAAATGCTGTAGAAATCTCAGCTAAGGGGTTCTCCAAGCAGCTAAGTGCAATTTAAGGGACTCCTCAGTTGGAGTATGTGCAGCTTCTAAGGAAAAATAAATCTACTTCAGCTTTTGCATCTACAACCGCCAATGTTTACCTCCACTGTGCGTTGTTGCACAAAGATGTGCTACATGAAAACAGATGCCTCGGATTGCTTAGATGAAGATAGTAGAGCAGTGGCTGGTCACCAAACTCTGTAGAGCAGTGTTAAAACAGGCAAAAACCTGAGCAAACATGGGGTTGATGTGACAGCTTTGAGAACCCTTTTTTTAAAACAAGTTAAGCAATTTTCAATCAATCTGGCTAATGGAAATGCTCAATACTGAGCCTTATTCCAGCAATCTCCAGTTCAGATAGGTCCTTTGCTACACTCTTCTGCCACAAAGGTGCAGGGGGCCCTGTTAATGTAAGATGGTTGGTTTAGTGTTCAGATAATGCCAAACAGTCTACATTCAGGAAATCTGAATTGTAGCCTATGCTGTGAAATACACAAGTACTAGAAAATACAAAGTGCAGGAAAAATAGTTTCAAACAGCAAACAGTTGAAACTGAAACAGCAAAACAGTTAAAACAACTAAAAAAGAAACAGCCAAAAGTAGGCAACAATTTAGTAATACACAGTTTAAAAGTGCAGTACAGTGAATAGAAATACTTATTTTTCTGTAGATTTCAAAGGATACCTTGGATTTCATTTGGATTCAGTCCACAGATTAGAGAGAGCACACCAATCCTAGAGCAGCTCCTGTAAATTGAGCACAAGCCCTTGCAAATGTGCTGCCTAAATACAAGCTAAGTTAAGAAATTTCCAAACAAGCTGGCCAATAGAAATGCCCAATACTGAGTCGTATTCCAACAATCTCCAACTCAGATGGGTCCTTTGCTACATTCTTCTGCCACAAAGGTGCAGGGGGCCCTGTTAATGTAAGATGGCTGGTTAGTGCTCAGATAATGCCAAGCAATCTAGATTCAGCAAATATGAATCTAGCCTATACTATAAAATGCACAAGTACTAGAAAATATAGGTACTTACGTATTATCGCAACCAGATTTTTAACAGAAAGAGCGGCTGTTTTCCGATCATGTCTGGTTGCGAAAAATGTGGGCAGACTGTGTTTTGAAGTGTGTGTGTGTCACTGAAGTGTGTGGTGCTTTTCAGAGTTTTCCGGTGGTTGAATAAAATTGGACAACAGTAGGTGACAGAATCACTGCAACACATACGAGCGCTCCTCTTGGAGAAAGCAAGCCACATGAAAATGGATGCCGTACAGCTAATGTGTAACACCCCCATTGAATGTGTCATAATTATTGAAGTTATGGTCAAATGACTCTTGGTGGCTTGGCAGGGTTTGGGAAAGCTACTAAACAGCTATCTGTCACCCAGGAGCTGTAGTAAGCCCCAAATTCCTCGCCCACCTTGAAATCCTTCACCGACGGATCTCATTTTAAGTAGTTCCACGGACCTGACCGTGACATGCTGAACACAGCAGAACAATGTAAAGTGCAGTAATTACTCCCAATGACAGAACAACCTGACTACATGTCAAAAATGTGAAAAGTATGTAATTATGATGTTTACAACTGTGTTTCTTAGTGGTTTAACAAAACTGTGGATCCAGAAACAGATACAGTGACAGCAAGTAGAAGTACTCCTTTCAAGTGTTGACATTGTCTGTGTATTCCCTTCCCCAGAATGGTTTTAAAAACTTGACGGTTCAGCCATCATTCAAAAAGGGGTAAAAAAGATAACGTGTACAAACTTGACACTTGTAAGAGTATGCCTTTCTGTCAGTTAACACAGAAAAGAGAGGCTATAACTCCTGGGTGGCAAAGTATTATGTGAACAATCTAAACAGAAAGCTGAAAAACAGCCTTGCTGTTTCTTCGCAACTAAGTAGCCTGACCAGACATTGCATTTTCTTCACATGGCGCTCAGCTCGTCTCAACAACGATAAACATAAGACTAAAATATGGCATCCAGGTTAGTAATCACTGAAAATTCATGACATTAAGGACAATGAGTCCTTTGTTCCTAATTTCAAAAAGTATGACCCATTTGGAACCGGGTTACAAGAGATTTGCAATCTGGTTGCGATAATACGTAAGTACCGAAAATACAAAGTGCAGGAAAAACAGTCTTAAACAGCAAACAGTTGAAACAATGAAACAGCAAAACAGTTAAAATGGCTAAAAACAGTTAAAAATAGAACTGATGCAGGATCAGATAGTATAGGGTGTTCTCTTACACCAATATAAAGTCATGTTAGGATGGATGTGGGATATAGTTTTGGGGTAGTATTGTAGGATGGTAGAGGCACTCCACTATACCACCTTGATCTTTATAATAGCAAGCCCATTATATGCATAGACAAAGTGATCGTGTGTATGTGTGTGTGTGTGTGTGTGTGTGTGTGTGTGTGTGTGTGTGTGTGTGTGTGTATGTGTGTGTGTGTGCTGCAGTGTGTGTGTGTGTGTGTGTGTGTGTGTGTGTGTGTGTGTGTGTGTGTGTATTCCTCTTTTTCTTTCTGTTTATCTAGCAGTCTATCTGTCTATCTATATTTCTATATTCATCCTCTGTTTGCTGGGTTAGTCCCATCAGGATAATTACCTCTTCAGGAGAGATCAGAGGTTTATACTATCATGGAAATTTAGCCAGGACATCCAGGAAATTCCCCTACTCTTTTCAATAGCTGCCTTGGGATCTTTTACATCCAGAGTTACCACCAACTAACATGGATGGGACCTATAACATGTTATCAGAAGGATAACACATTCAGGAGTGCAGCACCTCCTAATGCTGCATTGCACTGAGGGCCATTCAGCACTTGTCAACCAGAGAGTGCAACATTCATTACAGTGGATTAATTTCACTGCATTTTTAAGCAGGTATGTGTGTTTGTAAAATGCCCTAGTTAGGGAGGGCAGTATTGTTAAATTACTTGTTCAGGCTCAATCCCTGTACCTTGATTAGAAGAGGCAAAAGCCTTAATCTTCTATATCAACTTCCATTAGCGTTTCTCCTTTGTGTAACATCAGGTATTTTCCACTATTCTTAGACCTGTCAAAAGCCTTTGATATGGTTAATCATACCCTACTTCTTGAAAAACTAAAGCACCTTTCTCTCGACCTACAAGCATTACAATGGTTCAGATGTTATCTTCAAAATAGACAGCAAGCTGTACTCTGGGATAACAATTTGTCTTCCTTACTTCCTGTTAATATTGGAGTCCCTCAAGGCTCGATCTTAGGTCCACTTCTTTTTTCCATATTTATTAACGATCTCCACTTGAACATACCCCACGCCACTTGCATCCAATATGCAGATGACTTTACCTTAATCTGTACTACCAATAATATACCCTCACTCCAATCCCTAACCCAAACTGTATTCCAAGAAGTAGAAAACTGGTTCATGCAACATCGTCTTCTCCTGAATCCAAAGAAAACAAAACTACTACTTTTTACACCAACTCATAAGTCACCCACTCCATTCTTCTCTATAACCTCCAATAATGCTACTAATATAGCACCAGATACTACCACCCGCTTACTAGGTGTCACAATCGACAATCATCTTAACTTTGATGACCATATTAACTCCACCATAAAGACTGTTAACAGAAAACTTGGTACCCTCTACAGAATCAAGCCCTTCCTTACACCCTCAGCCAGGCAAACTATCGCACAAACTCACCTCATTTCTACCCTTTTCTATGCCTCTGCTATATATACCAACCTTTCAATAACAACATCTCCAAACTATCTACCTGCTATAATAGTATTGCTAGATTCATCACATGCTCTCCCTTTAAAACACACCACTGCCTTAACCTTAAACAACTAGGATGGTTAGAATTACAGAACCATATACTCTGTCAACAGTTACTTATGACACAAAAGATCTTATACCACCCAAACAATACCCCCATCCTCTCTAATCTGATCTCTCCATATAAAACCTGGCTACACTACGTTCTGCAAATAAACTACTTGTCTCCTTAACTAAATCAAACAACAAAGCTGGTGACTCTCTTTTCTCAAACACTATAGGAAAAAATGGAATCAGCTCCCTCCTGAACTATCTACACTAGCATCTGCTTCTCAATTCAAAACCAAACAAAAGAACATCTAAAAACTAAGTGGCTCTGTCCTTCTGCTAACCCAGACTGAAACCTGTATTTCACTCCTATTTCAACCCTAGCCCTCCCTCTTGCCTCCAAAACTTATTTCTCTCCTCTTGTTTTAGTCTTAGTAATTTGATAGGATTTGGGAACTTTGTTCTTTCTGCAATTGCCCTGGTGCTGTCTAGTGCATTTGCTTGTTTATGTCTGGTCTAGCTTTTGCCTAAATGTTTTCTAGTCACTGTTTGTTAGTCCCATGTGCTTTTCTCATTTTACCTATGTTACTATGGTACTGTTGCTTTATTACTCTATTTTACTTATTTGCTTTTGTTATATTGTTATTCTTATGCTTGGAGCTTTTCTCCCCGGGCCTCTACTGAAAATGGACATGTATCCAGTTAGACTAGCCCGGTCAACAAATGTAAAATAAAAATAAAATAAAAAATTTAAATGTGTTTTGATAGGCAAGAATACAGTATTCTCTTTGCATTAGTCTAGAAATTCATTAATATTAAAGCAGGCCTTCACATTTTGTTTACAGTTTCAGTTAATGTACTTTCAATCAATGAACATAACCATCAGTCAAGAATACTGATAAGAATAAAATGTGCTAACAGACTGTACAGTACTTTTGAGTGCAAAAGATCTTGTTTAAATGGTGCAAGGCTTGTGAACCAAAGTTAAAGAAGTGAGTAGAAATTTACAGGGCTTTGGTATTATTAGGAGATACTTCAGACACAGTTAGTTTGTTTGGACTGATATGCAGAAAGCCATTGCAGTGCAATCCATAGAAGTTTGTTACAGACACTCAAGAGTGAGTACAGAAGTCAGGTCAAATGTCCAGCATTCCAGAATATTAATTATATTATTCAGGAGGAAAGGAATATGAGTGCAGAAGCTATGAACATAGAAGCTATGAACATAATTATTAGCACTGTTATTGGGGACAGTAAGATTTGACATTCTGAGTGCAGGATTTGCAGACAGTATAATGAGTGCAGAAACAACAGACATTAAAATTTGATTCAAATATTGTTGGCATCTAACAGATAAAGACATTCATTTCAGTCTCATTCCAGTTTCTTTTAGTTATTTTCCATTTTTTCCAGCATTTACCGTGCTATCAGTTTTTGCAATGGTGAGCCACCATCAATGGAAGGGACAATATCTGCAGTTAAAGTAAGTCTCAAAAGCCCATAGCAACCTTACAAATGTATCAGCAGTCAGACTACATGGATTTCACAGAGCACCAGTGTTCCTACTGCAGGAAATCTACAGTAAGGTCTCAAAGAATGTCAGACTCTTCAAGATACAAGTGTAAAGGACATTATCCAGTTAATAGCAATGTATCAGAAAACTCCACCATCTCCAAAACAGACAACAGACTTTCGGGTTTCTAGTGTAGTGTCACAGACCCAAGGGTATCATTACAAGAGAGAGTTTGAAAAAGCTGTGAGACATCTGACCACCTTCTTAATGCAACTTCAACTTTCCTTATGTGAGCATTCATTTTTATTACAATGCATTTTCTAGCTAAAGCAGACAATAAATTTCAGAAAAAAATAAATACACCAGTAAATATAAATCACACAGCCATGTCAAACAGTACTTCTGCAGTAAAGGCACCAGTAAATATATGGTTTAAAGTTTAAAATTTGGCAAAGCAGTCTAAAAAACTGTGTTCCAGAAATGTTCATTTAAATTTCAATGTTATTAGCTCAAGTATGTTAAATCTTTCTTGACGCAAAAGGGATAAAACACAAAAGCACGCACACTTTCTCATGATTTGCAGTATGATTCAGCTTGTAATGTCAGTAGAACAAATTCTAGTTTACAGTCTTTAGAAATCAGTGCAAATGATAAAGCACATGTAATTCAAAATACAGAGTTAAGTCACAGTATTGCAGATACAGACATAGACGCAGTGTGTGTAACATGCAGATTTCCAGACAAGACACAAAGCAAATACTTGTATTGCGGTGGTGGCGCTGCGGTAGCATTGTCACCTCACAGTTAGACGTTGCCCGTTCGATTCTCAGTTAGAGCGTCTTCTGTGTGGCAACATGCGTGAATGGGCGTTCCTTCATTGAAGGTTGTACGTTAGGCCCAGCAAGCCAGCACGTAAAACTCTACTGCCAATCATTAGTGGACCGGAGTTCCACTGTGGCGACCCCTAACCGGGAAAAGCTGAAAGACACAAACAAACACAAAGCAAACACTTGCAATATCTCAAGTTCACCTTATTTCAAATATAAATGTTCAGAATGTATTAAATTCTAGTTTATTGTTTTCAGAAGACAGTGCAAATTTTACACTGAGGAGGGGATAAGAGGGATCAGAGTGCAGATTTTGATGAGTTTGATAAAGTAAACACCAGCATAAATGATATACAGAGCAAAATGAAGAAGAAATGCATACCATACCTCAAGTCAATGTTATTACTAGTGTTTCATTTCAATGTAAAGAAGTAATGCATGCCATAGCTCAAATCAGTTTTGTTGCTAGTTCTATAAAAGAGGATTTTCAACTTATCTATAAAGGGTGTGGCAGTCCTGCACCAAACCAGATTGTCTGTCATTGTTTAAGGTTTATAAAAATGACAATATTTGATTGTTTACAGAAAAGAAACTATGTGATAATGTGCTGATTAATACAGACACATCATTTTCAGTTACAAATAGACCTGTACTAGAGGACACAAGTGCAGTTATGTCAGGATTTGAAGGGTCAAAGATTGAAGCAGTCAGCAGTTCTGAGTGTAACAGTACTGTATTAGGTATGGACAAGTCTTCAGAGTTACATTTTGTTTTATACTTTAATTACAAGATTTTATGGAAAAATAAAAATGCTACAGAATGTACAAAAATGGACACATATGCCACTTGTAAGAATTTGTGTGCAGTAAATTGCACAAATGTACAGTATTTGAAAAATTAGTTACAATAGGAATATGCAGATTCATGGGTTAAAGATTATTTATTTATTTATTTATTTTATTTATTTATTTACATTTGCTGACTGGGAAAATCTGACTGGACACAGGTCCTTTTTCAGCGGAGGCCTGGGGAGAAAAGCTTCACAATAAAAACAACAATTAAAAACAACAATTAATTACAAGTTACAAGAAGTATATGTAGGTTTTGTTTAACAATAGTAGTAAACAGTTATAGTTCAAAATGAAATTATTTAATTAAATGGTACAACACTTATCTCATTGGTGCCATAAAGACTAGCAAGTATTTTAATAGCTGAGCTAGCAGCTATTACCCTTGAATAACAGTGGCTTAGATTACAGCTGTAGGTTTACAAGCAATGTATTTGGCTGCAATCTGAGGTAGTTAGAGGGGTGTAAGAAAGGGATTAGAGAGGATGGGGTAAAATAAATTCTAGTTCAGTTGCCACAGCTGAAGTGCAAGTAGGGAAGTTACCACATTTTCAGAAACTGTATCTTATTCTAAGAAAAGCAGAGACAGATTGCAATTCACTTTTATGGCCAGTAAGGAAAAAAATAGGTAACAATTTCAGGCTAGTGCCATTCTGGAAGCGCATATGCATGGTATACCAGAAATGACAGTCAAGTTAATTCACAGAATAAAGGGTGTACAGTTGCAAATTACTTTTTATGCTATTGTTTTATTTAACAGACATTGTTAAGACCTTTAAATTATGGTAGTAAATTGTTGCAATGCATAAATAATATCTTGATACAGATAGAGACAGAAGAGCATTTACAGATATTATATTACATTTTGGTAGTTTACAGAATGTAGAATTTTAAGTCAATGTTACATTTTAAAGTGAAAGTACAGTCAAAAATTCAGATCCCAATGCAAGAAAAGAGTGCAGTATAAACATTAAGTGTCATTAAAGCCACAGGTTTAAATCTCATGGTAGGAAAATAATGCAATGTAATTTTACTATAAGAAGAAACTTCCCATACTTGTATAAAGGACAGGCAAATAAAGTTCCTTTCCCAAATCAGATCAGTTCAATTCTAGTAATACATGTGTATATGTAAATTGTTTAAGATTTTATATATTTCATGCAGACATTGCAGTTTACCAGAACACAGCAGAGGCACTGACATACATAACTGAGTTATCAGATTACAGTCCAGTTCAGCAAGCTGGATTAAAGACAGTACTATATGCCATAAAACATTATAGTAAATATCAGTTAAATATTTTATTTGACAGATTTATGCAGTAACAGTTCTTAATATTTATCCAAGAAAATTGTAGACAGTAATAATAAATCCTTGCAGCATTCAGTAGCACTGAAATAGAGTTAAATGACATCAGCTAAAAGAACAGCTACATGTAGGCAATGGGCGGAGACCTGCTCACTTAAGAAATTCTTTTGTAAATTACAACCCGAGAGCCACAGAGTAAGCACAGAATATTCAACAGTTAAGATTAATTGTATAAAGCTGCAGAAATGCAAAACATGTTAAAACATTAATACAGTGTTAGATTACTACTTAAGTTTCATTTGAGGATAAAACAGGGAAAACAGTGCCACTGAGGTTTCCATTTAATTTAATAACAAAGTTACAGTCTTTCCATTTCAGTGTAGTACATTATCAGTTCAGTTACAGACTTGCAATAATATATTTATTAGTGACGTAGGTGTAATTCTCTATAGTACATTATCAGTTTGCTTACAGACTTACAAGAGTTTATTAGTAGCATATGTTTATTTCATGCAGAAAAATGGTAATAAAGTCAGGGCAACAAGAAATGCTACTGGTTTGTAACTGTTAAAACCACAAATATTATTCGAAGGACCTGATATTGCTTTTTTGTGCTTTGCAGATATTACTACAAACAGACACACTCAGTTTTGGATATTTGAATAATTTCCAGGTTGGTTTTCCAGAATGCAAGTTTTTAATATAGTCAAGAAAAAATATTATATCATCTACCCAGCCTTGAACAGGAGATGGGGAAGGAGGAGTTTTGAAAGCCTAAGCATAAAAGGGACACAGGAAAGGCTGCTTGGACATTAAGGTGGCTCTCCCAATACCTCAGCAGTGACAAGGACAATGCAGAGTAAAGCCTAAATTTGACAAGAGCTGTGGTGCACAAGTCAAGTGTCTACAGAAAGACAAGACCACCAAAGCCAGAAGTAAAGTTTTTTTTTTCAATGTTTGTTTAAATGTGTTTCAGTTATCTAAAAAAAGGATTTAGAGTTAAAATGTGTATACAACATATATGCATTTATGCAAATTAGACTTAAAGCAAGTATGCCGAATTTCAATTTATGTTTTCAGACAATTTTATAACAACACTAGTTTCCAGTTTATATTTTATCTGTGTTCAGATAATACTGACAGAGAAAATGTACTCCTTTACTAATAGTTTAGTTTCCAGACTATAACATTTACCAGATTTAAGTTTATGCTTTTATCTGTGTTCAGAGAATACTGGCAGAAAAGGTATTTTTTAATATTACTTTAGTTAGTTTCCACAGTATAACATTTATACACAGCTATTTTAGACGTTCAGTATAAATATGTATCACTTTAGTCTAAATTCCAGTCAAGTTTCAGAATATGACATTCATACCCATTTATGAGTTCAGTACAGTGCATTTCAGTCAGATTTTAGAATATAATATTCATATTGAGTTATATATTTCTCAACATTACTAGACAGTTTACAGCATGCAAGTACACATTATTCAGTTATAAGTTTTATGGGTAAAGTGACAGAATTATTTGTAATGGGCTTATTAAGATAAGTTATCTAAAAATTGGTAATAGTTATTTAATATACTCAAGGAATAACAGGGCAGGATTAAACTTTTAACTGATTTACAGAATACAGTGCACATTGCCTAATAACTACATTAGACAGAACGTTAAAAAGACACTGACAGAGTATGCAAAAGTATAGATCTGAAATACAGAAAGCAGAGGTTTTAATACAGGTACTTCTACTATTACAGCAAATAGATATTTACAGGATATTTAAGACACAAACGTAAAGGGCAGACATCTATTACAGCACATAGAAATTGAAAAGGTAAAGGGACAGGATTATTAATAACAGATCAAATTTAAGATTTAAAGAAGCAAGTCAATACAGTATATGGTAATTATGCTTCAAGATACATATATTATAGGTGTAATAAAAATATAAATAAAAAATATATATTTTTTTTAAATAATGCTTTTTATAGAGTAACTCTAAAAAATAAAAAATAAGGAAGAAGAGTGAAAGCTTTGCAACAGAAACACAAACAAGCTGATTTCAGAAAAGCATTCAAGGTCAGTTTTGTCTATTCCTGCTACTTCTTCTGGTACCTCATTGTCACAATCCGCAAAACCGACCTTTAATAGAAGAGTCACATACTCATTTGTTTTCTACTTCCTACTTCTTTATAGAGATAATTTAAGGTACACATGCTGAAGGGTTATAGTAGTCATTTATGCCTTCTTTTTGAGTGTGTGTGTGTGTGTGTGTGTGTGTGTGTGTGTGTGTGTGTGTGTGTGTGTGTGTGCATACATGTTTGTATATCTGTATGTTATTCTGAATGGATCTGATGTTGCCTCGCTAATAACAGAGGAACAATATTTTACTTTTCTATTTTTTACTTTTTATTGTTTAAGTAAAATATTGCCCCTATGTCATTAGCCAGACAATAAATATTTTTAAGCTTATAAGAGCAATATTTAAAATATGTCTCTGTTTTCTGGAGCTTTGTCCCCCCATTCTCTTTGGATTTATCCAGATTTTTTGTGCTAAGAGGTTGAGAGCTATCCTATGAAGTTAAAATAGAATGCTCGCTAACAGTTCTACAGACCAGTTTTACTCAAAACAAATATTGATGTGGATAGGTATAGTAAATGTTGCCAGTTAAACATAATGCTTGCAGCTCTGCCATGAGAGTAGTCAGTTTGCAGTGTTCTGCATTGGTTTAATTTTTACCTCTCTAATTTATTCACACTACAGCTTTCATACTTTAGTATGCTACTCCATGTAGTGTGGTACTTCAGCATTTTCCCACCTTAAGTTTTTGCACTAAAATTCTTCAGGACTATGCTGTTTGTGTTTGCCTTATCTAAGCACACCACTGTTGCTATGGCAGCACCACCATGTAAACGGAACTGACTAGGTTTTATTGCTAAATGCTTAAATGGATGCACAGAGTAGAGTAATTCAGAGCCACTTTTAGGTTAGCACTTGTTACTTTATTTTCTTATGTTTTGAAACATTTATTTTTTCAAGCAAAATGTCTTTAGATGATCCCCATTTGGAGTGGATAGGAGATCACATATCTGCTGCTTTTAGTTTGCCAGAAGAAATTAGTGTAAGTGAGCAAGAGATGGTTTGGGCAGTCTTTTTCTTCAGAGTTATTAAAAAAGAGGAAATAGAAGATGAAGTAGAAGTAGGTGGGTTATCTATGTTGACATTACTGGAGGCGATCAACTCTTTGGGTATAGAGAATGACAGCGTGTGTGTGTGTATGTGTGTGTGTGTGTGTGTGTGTGTGTGTGTGTGTGTGTGTGTGTGTGTGTGTGTGTGTAGGCCGATTGTTTTACTGTGGTGGTACTACAATACAATATCACTTGTGCACGTGTGTGGAGGAAATGATGCACGAAGATAATGTCCCACTGTCATTATTACAATGCTTTTTATTGAACTTGACTTAGCAAGACAGCAGAAAAAATGCCAAGCTTTGCTTGGAGTTTTATCCACTGACTTGTGAGAGCATGACAGAACCACAGGGGGACAGACAGAGGCAGAGAGACAGAGCCACAAAGCCAATTTCAATAAAAAACATTCTAAAAAGGGAGTTTACCCATTAAAACACGTTAAAGAATTGCTAAAATTAAGAGTCTTCAATCCAAACAAACCATAAATGCTCAATTGACACCTAGTAGTCACAATTAAATTGCGAGTTAATTTACCAGATAAAGAAAAATGTTTTATATAAGTTCTAGTGATCATTATAGTATCCTTTGCAGACCATTTTAATAGATTTATAAATTAGTTACAGAAGCAAATTCCATTTCAGTAATTTCAGAGACAATTGTTATGAAATAAATCCTACATAAATAAATGTAGTAGAATAGACTTTGTATAGGCCTGAAAATGTAAGGCTAGGCCTATGTCTTCATTTTATATTTCATATTTTAAAGTAACTACAGAAATAGATACCCATTTTCAGGCATCTCAGGAGGAATAGTAATATCTGGTATTATTTAAATGTAGCTTGGTAGACAAAAATACAGTATTTTCTTTGCAAAAAATCTAAAAATGCAGCCATATTAAAGCAGGCTTTTACATTTTGCATACAGCTTCAGTGACTGCACTTTCAATCAGTAAAAATAACCTTCAGTCAGGAATACAGATAAGAATAAAATGTGCTAACAGAATGTACAGTACATTGAGTGCAAAAATGTCTTGTTTAGATGGAACAAGGTTTGGGAACCAAAGTTAAAGAGGCGTGTAGAAACTTACAGGGTTTTGGTATTATTAGGAGATACTTCAGACACAGTTAGTTTGTTTTGACTGATGCGTAGAAAGTCATTGCAGTGCAGTCCTCAGCAGTTTGGTACAGATACTTGACAGTGAGTGCAGAAGTCATGTCAAATATCCAGCATTCTATAATATTAATTATATTATTCAGGAAGAAAGGAAAATAAGTGTAGAAGCTATGGACATAATAACATTCTGAGTACAGAATTCATGGATAGTATAATGAGTGGAGAAGCTACAGATTATTTCAGTATATCAGCACTGTTATTGGAGGCAGTAAGATTTGACATTCTAAGTACAGAATTTGTGGGCAGTATAATGAGTGCAGAAACTATGGACATTAAGATTTGATTCAGATATTATTGACATCTAACAAATAAAAACATTCCTTCCAGTCTCATTCCAGTATTTCAGTTTATTCCAGTATTCTACAGTCCTATCAATTTTGACACTTTAGTTGGGCACCGGGCTGGCAACTCGACACCGTAAAACTCCACTGCCAATCATGAGCGGACAGATGATCCGCTGTAGCGACCCCTAACCGAGAAAAGCCGAAAGAAGAAGAAGAAGTAAATCACCAAGGATTTACAGCCAGTATCAGTCATTAGAGTTCTGCAGTTTTATTGATACGAAGCTGGTACTAATAACTGTTAGAAAAATATGTATTAGTAATATGCATGCTTAGTGCATTCGAGGTTTAAAAGGGTTAATACATTTATTCTGTTCACACTGCATGAATCTGCACAGCTAAACTTAACAAGAAGCATTTGATTTCTGCTAAGGTCATGAAAATAATAATAAGTGTTTCATTTCTACTAGTGTCATGAAACTTAACAAAGAGTTATTGATTTTCTGCTTATGTCATGAGAAAGTACACAGCTGCTAGAAGCTTTGATAAGAACACAATGGATGCTTGAAAGTATAAACCGTAGTCAGCATTACTTGTACCTAAGTTAGAAATGTACCTTGAATCCAGGCAAAATGTAACACATATATTAGAACTGCACAATTGAAGAATTGAAAGTTTGTGGTGGGCTAAAATAAGCCCCAGGGCCAGTTTGTTTTTCTCATATGTTTTGTAAATCAGCAGTTATTCTCAACTAGTCAGCAATTAGACTAGTAACATTTTCTGTAGAACAATACAGAAAGCTGTGTCTAACTATGTCAGCAATAGAAGTAACATTTCTGTGTGACATGGAAAGAACTGTATAAAAATACCATACTAATTATTAATGTTCAGACAAACCATTCTGCCAGCATGCTTTGTCTCCTTGCTGCAAGTTAATAAAGGGTGCCTTGCTTGAACCTTACGTGAATTGGTCTTTGAAGTTTTTTCCTTTGACAGATTGGTCCTTCGGACCGGAACCCTCTCTTCACCTCGGATCAGACAGGCCAGGTGGTTGAAACCGTATGGGGAAGAAACCAAATTGGTTCTTCTTATTTGAAAAGCCCTCCGACTGAATTGTTGTTCAAAAGAGGCCAGCCACTTTCTGATCTCTGACTAAAGGACGCATCTCTGCGAATCAGGTGATCAATCACGTAGGCTCAGGTAAGGTGAATCTACTTTTTCCTGTTTTCTGTTTTAGATCAGGGACCAGATTTGTATTGTTTTCTGTCAAGACTGTATTTTTTCTTACAAGTCAGGGACAGAAAAGATTACTGTCTTGTCATAGATCAGGAGAAACAGAATAAGCAGGCAGTCATTCTGAAGAGACTATAACAAAATCCGTGGTACCACGTTAAAAAACTAAGAGGTTACGTAACGATCAAAAGGGTAGAACAAAATGGGTAATAATTGCACAAAAATACCCCAAAATCTGCCGTTAACAGAAGACGCAAAATACATGCAGTCACAGCGCACCGACAGTATTAAATATTATTCAAAATGGGTTAATAAATATGAATTCGACGGAAAATTAGAAAAATCCTAGCTTATCAAACTTGTCAAACAGCTCAAAACTGATTCCAAAGGTCGGGTAAAAAAGCAACGTAAATTAGGAATTCCTCAGGCACACACGTGGATTGAAGAAGTAAACCGTAGGGAACAAAAGAACAAAAATTCAAAAACAATGTTTTTAGATAAGGAGAACAATAACTTAGTAATAGCATTGGCCCCCCTTCCTCCCTTACCAGAATATGAAGCAAGTGAACAGGTTAGTCCACCCCCATGATATCCTGTGATCACTGAAGAAAGAGGCATTATGAAAATAAAACCGTATATTAGACCCACCCAGCCATGCACTTGCAGTCTAGCAAGGTCAGCCGATTAGCACTCCTATTAAAGGAGGAAGAGAATGCCTTACAGACTATACCAGAAACTCTCTGGTCAACAGGAAAATCAGATGTAGGACTTATTCGTACAGCAGGACCAGTTACCATCACGCCAAAGTCAGCATATAGACCACAAAAAAGGCAGTATCCCTTAAGAAAAGATGCAGAGGCAGGGATAAAGCCTATTATAGCAGCCTTACTTAAAGGAGGGATACTAGTAGATTCTCCCAATTCACCATGTAACACACCCTTATTTCCAGTTAAAAAAGCAAATGGAGAATGGCGTATGGTCCAAGATTTACAAGCTGTAAATGATGCAGTAATACCAAGGGCACCTACGGTGCCAGACCCACACATGCTGTTGAATGATTTAAAACCTCAACAGAAGTATTTTTCTGTAGTAGACATCAGCAATGCATTCTTTTCGATACCGATATACCCTGATAGCCAGTATTGGTTTGCATTCACATTTCAGGGGAAAAGGTATACATATACGTGACTACCACAGGGATATTGTAAAAGTCCAATGATATTCTCACAAGAAATGGCAAGCAACTTGGCGGGATTCACACCACCAAGAGGCAGTCAGATTTTACTTTATGTTGATGACATCTTGCTGGCAGCCCCCTCCCAGCAGGACTGTAGAGAAGACACCATAGCACTTCTACGATTTTTAGCCGCTGAAGGACATAAGGTAAATAAAAATAAACTGCAGCTTTGGAAAAAAACAAGTCAAATACCTGGGATATGTAATATCAAAAGAAGGTTGAACAGTAGATGAGGACAGAAAAGTAGCAATTTTGCAAGCACCAAAATCCACTACCAAGAAGGAAATTATGTCCTTCCTGGGTACAACTAATTTTTGCCGGAGCTGGATTCCAAACTATGCTTTGGAATCTGCACCGCTAACTGACCTTATATATAAGAAGCCTATGGCAGCACAGGATTTGTCTATGGCAGCACAGGATTTGTTACAATGGACACCAGAGGCAGAATCTGCTTTCTGCAAACTGAAACAGTTAATAGCATCCTCATTAGTTCTAGGATAACCAAACTACCATAAATGTTTTTTCCAAACTGTAGATTGTAAGCAAGGTTATATGACATCAGTGTTAACACAACAGCATGGGGATAAGCAACGCCCCATTGCTTACTATTCATCACAACTAGACCCAGTGGCACGATCCTTACCCCACTGTGTACAAGCAGTAGTTGCAGCTGCAATGGCAGTACAGGCTTCGGCCTCTCACTTTGAGAGTGCCTCATGCAGTCACGATTATTTTACTACAAGAAAAGGTGGCATATCTTTCCCCTGCTAGGCATCTTTCCTGTATGACTATATTGTTGAGCCAACCTCACATGACAATTGTGCGATGCATGACTTTGAACCCTTCTACTCTGCTCCCGACCCCTGCAGATGGCACACCGCACCGCTGCCTGCAGGTAATTGAGCAAAAGACACTACCTAGAAAAGATCTCACAGATGTCCCCTTGGATGATGCCGAGGTGACATACTACGTGGATGGTTCGTGCAAAAGGGGTCCTGCAGGACAGAACCTAGTAGGATTTGCAGTAGTTTCTGACACTGAGATTATAGAAGCAAAACCCTTACCACACAACTTATCTGCACAGGCAGCAGAATTGATTGCCTTGACACGGGCATGTATCTTAGCAAAGGGTAAATGTGTAAACATTTTTACTGACAGACAGTATGCTTTTTCTACTGTACATGTTTTTGCGCAACAGTGGAAAAACCGAGGAATGATAACATCTACTGGCAAACTTATAAATCATGCACAGTTTATTTTAGATCTTTTAGAATCTATGCAGTTACCTTAGAAAGTAGCCATTTGTAAATGCACAGCTCACACCAAGCAACAAGATAGGATTTCAAAAGGTAATGCGAGAGCTGATACAGCTGCAAAACAAGCAGCTACAGAAGTATTTATTTTAAATGAGGAACCACAACCCTCTGAGATTTTAGCCTTAGAAATGTTAAAAACAATGCAGACACTCACTATGCAAGCTGAAAAACAAAGATGGGTAAAACTAGGAGCAATTCTCGAAAAGGGGCTGTACATCTCTAAAGAAGGGAAACCGATACTACCATCTAATTTGTTTAGATATGCAGCTTTGTTGAGCCATGGGCAGTGCCATGTCTCAACAGGGGGGATGGTACAGCTGGTGAACCAGGTGTTCACAACGTACGGATTTACAAACTACTCTAAATAATTTTGTTTGACGTGTCAGATTTGCAGCAAACATCATGCACAAGGGGCATTAAAGCCCAAGCAAGGGAGTTTCCCTACACCACCATATCCATTTCACACTATCTGTATGGATTTCATAGAATTGAACAAATGTGAAAATAAGAAGTATTGTCTTAGTCATTGTAGATATGTTTTCCAGATGGGTGGAAGCCTTTCCAACCAAAAATCCAGATGCAGCCATGGTGACAAAAGTACCTGTCAAAGAAATCATCCCTAGATTCGGCATTCCAGAAAGGATCTACAGTGACAATGGTACACACTTTGTAAACCAAACCATACAGCAGTTAAGTAAGCATTTTGGTATTTCTTTAAAAAATCATTGTGCATACCATCTGCAATCTGCAGGGCTAGTTGAAAGGCATAATGGTATATTAAAAGACAAATTGAGAAAGTTAATAGCTGAGACAGGAAAGAATTGGTTGTATTGTTTGCCCCTGGCACTGTTAAGCATGAGAACTGTTCAGACTGCAAAAGGATTGACTCCTTTTGAAAAACTATTTGGAAGGGCTTATTATACACCCCAGTGGAAACTTCTCATGTCCTCAGACCAGGAAGCTGATTTTACACTAGCTGAATTAATTCTAAACATCTGTTGCAGTCAAATTCTGTTTCAGATAGAAAACAAACCAAGACATCAGAAGTGGCAGTGACACCCGGAGACTGGGTATGGATAAAAATTATAAAGAAGAAGAATTGGTCGTCACCAAGGTGGGAAGGTCCATACCAGGTGCTTCTTTCGACACCCACTGCAGTCAAGATAGCAGAGCGAGCTTTGTGGATCCACCTGACGCACTGCAAACTAGTTAAGAACTTTGAACTGGACAAAAATCTTACCTCTCCATCGGGGCCCTCAGCACAAAGTCTGGCTACAAAGGGGGGTCAGATCAATAGGACTGATCCGTCTCAACCCCAGTGAAGAAACCATCAGTGCTGAAGGTCCTATTAGGGCAGAGAGTAAGATCATGTCAAAAGCAAAAATGATGGAATCTAGAAAAATCCAAATACACCTACTCGGAAGAGTCGGAGAAAACAGGAATGCAGATCAACCGTTTCCTCAGAAGTATTGCATAATCATCCTATTGACTGTACTAGTGACAATAATCTTTTTGTTGTGGCCATTCCTTTTCCCAGCCCCACAAACTGAACTGAATAAGCATGGAGAGTTGCACGTAGAGTGGCACCCAAACTTCAATACTTACCAGGCAATCAAATATGTGTATGCTGAGACCTTCAATGTTTCAAATTGCTGGATTTGCACAGCTTTGCCAACAGCATACAGGGGGTTATTGTTAACTGCAGTCCCCCTAGGAGCCAACAAGACCTGGGAAAACTTAGTCTATGATACATCAGATGTCACATCACAAGATAAAGTAGCATTGCACTTGTCTGTTCGACGGAAGGGGACTGTGTGTTTTTACAAAAATGATACAGTTCAGGTGGGTTGGAGCAATTGCAATGTGACTGTTCCCTACAGATGCTACAATAAAACTGACAACACAGGTTCCTATTGCAACACAAGCTATGATTCATTTTTTGAACTGATGCATAGGACAACTGATGACGTAAAACATAATGCTGACCTCTATAAACAACTGACAAAAAAATCTTTCATCCAGAGCCAGGACATAGTAAAGTTACTACCAAAGTAGAAGATTGCTACTTTGTATGTGGTAGGAAAGCATATAAGTGGTTACCTGAGAATTGGTCCAACAGTTGTTATTTGGGGTACCTGGTTCCAGCCATATGACACACAGCAGTTTTACCTCAGGGGAAAATTCGGAATGTTCGATGAGAAATCAAGAAGCCTGCCAACCCAGTGGGGCAAATCAATGTGGGCTGGAAAAACCATCATGCTGTGGGCCTAGGGAAAAATGGACTGTCACATATGGACTTGGGTGATATCATCATCTCATGGGCAGGTGTACTGCCAGCATATGGAGCAATGAAATCAATCAATCTGGGAACTGAGAAAACTGTCTAAACTTCTCGAAATCAGCAATGCAACCTTTTCTGCTCTAGAATTGGTGACCGATGGACTGACTGCCATGAGAACTGTAGTGCTTCAAAACCGCATGGCTCTTGACTTCACCCTAGCAGCAAGAGGAGGTACTTGTGCTTTAATCCAGGAGGAGTGCTGTTCGTATATTCCTGACCACAAACACGAGATAGACAATCATCTTGAGGTAATTCAGCAGGTGTCGGCTATGACCAAGCCAGGACCAAATCCATTGATGGACTTTTTCCAGAGATTGTTTAGGGGTGGGTCAGTATCCTAATGAACATCCTGATTGCCATCTGTGTAGGAATGATCCTGCTGGTGGTATGTGTGTGCTGCTGCATCCCCTGCATGAAAAGACTGATTAAAGACTTTATAGACATGTCAGTTTCAGAAACCTTATGCCAAGGTGCTGAACTTGAAGAATTGCTGAAAAATTGAAAATGCTTTCATAAGTTTAAACTGAATGACTCTCTTAACTGCAAATACTGAGTAGGAAGAGGTTAGGGGAAGAAAAAAAAACGTTTATGCTTATTTTGAAAGTAGAATAAAAGTATTAAAAGGGGGAAATGTTAGAAAAATATGTATTAGTAATATGCATGCTTAGTGCATTCGAGGTTTAAAAGGGTTAATACATTTATTCTGTTCACACTGCATGAATCTGCATAGCTATTAGAAACTTAACAAGAAGCATTTGATTTCTGCTAAGGCAAGAAAATAATAAGAAGTGTTTAATTTTTACTAGTGTCATGAGACTTAACAAAGAGTTATTGATTTTCTGCTTATGCCATGAGAAAGTACACAGCTGCTAGAAGCTTTGATAAGAACACAATGGATGCTTGAAAGTATAAACCGTAGTCAGCATTACTTGTACCTAAGTTAGAAATGTACCTTGAATACGGACAAAATGTAACACATATATTAGAACTGCACAATTGAAGAATTGAAAGTTTGTGGTGAGCTAAAATAAGCCTCAAGGCCAGGTTGTTTTTCTCAGATGTTTTGTAAATCAGCAGTTATTCTCAACTAGTCAGCAATTAGTCTGGTAACATTTTCTGTAGAACAAGACAGAAAGCTGTGTCTAACTACGTCAGCAATAGAAGTAACATTTCTGTGTGACATGGAAAGAACTGTATAAAAATACCATACTAATTATTAATATTCAGACAAACCATTCTGCCAGCATGCTTTGTCTCCTTACTGCAAGTTAATAAAGGGTGCCTTGCTTGAACCTTATGTGAATTGGTCTTTGAAGTTTTTTTTCCTTTGACAATAACATTATAAGTCATTTAGAATAATCTTTTTATTTGTTTTCACTTTTGCAGAACATCTTTTTCCCTCATATTCATGTCCTTCCCTTGAGCAAGTAAGTTACCCAGACAGTATTTTGGGGCAACTGGAAATTTGGGTTCGGCCCCACATTGATCCACTTGACTGCAAGCTTAGTAACTAGTACCTATGAACCAGAGTAGTTATGATGCAAAGGAAGGATATTGATTGCAGTAAACAGGAACATCATCACATAATCCACGTTCTTTGGATGTGATCCTTGATTGATTTCCTAAATACTGACTGTGTATTAATTATTGAGTTGCAAATAAATTGAACACGATGAAGTCTGTGAGTTTAATATTAATATTTTAAATAAGAATACATTTTTAATTTGGCTTATTTTTGTAAACACATAGGTGTGAAATGCATTGTGTTTAGGTTACAACAGTTTGTCTAACACTTAATGCTGATGAATAAGGTTATGAGCTGTTAAAGTGCTTCTTCCTATAGAACATGGTTTGATTCCCCTCAGCCTTCATTTGTCTTCTGTAACTTTGCCAAGTTATTTCCCCAGGTAGTACTCCAGGGCTGCTCCTGAAAAGGGACACATATCCGGTGGACTGTCCCAGGCTGCTAGCAAATGCTTTATGGATTTGTCTTCTGAATTCCAGCACTCTTCACATGCACATTAATTAGTACTTCACTATATGCTAAGTATGAAGCACAGCATGTCTCTTGTAGATTAATGGTTTTCTAGATGTAGTAATGTAGCTGGGGGGCAAGAGGGGCAACTACCCTGGGAGCAAAGTGTTGGGGGATACAACCAGCACAATCTTTCTTTAATGCAATACCAGCTTTTAAAAGCCTACATTGCATTTGTGTTCAAACCTGAGTGCTGTATCAATTCAAGTGGGTCTAAACAGTGTTTATGGTAACTGGAGAGACACAATCAAGTAATGAGATACTGGTATGGCTGGTGGGGCCCTGACTTATTACCCTGCATAGGATGCCATTTGTCCATGATCCAGCTCTGTTGACTCTGTAGGTGTGTGCTGCAACAATGCAATATTATTAGCCATTCGAGTAGATCAGATCTGTACTGAGCAATGCCAGAAGAGATAGCTATTCCTGATGACAGAGAAGGTATAGCAAGGTCAAAAATAAAATGTAGATTACCATTTTGCATGCGCCTCAGACCACCCCCAGAAAAAAAATCAGTATTCTATATGCAGCAATATTTCTGATTTTTGCATGACTTGTGTGTTGTTGAGCAAAAACCACTGCAACATGTATATTGTTTATAATTCTTTTGCTTTATTCATTGCACTAAAGAATGAATTAATCCATGAATAGGCCTGTATTATGTAATATAGTCTAACCATGTTGCATTTTAGCAATATATTTTTGCAGTACCTTCTTCGCAGCCTCCAGTACCTGTAGGAGTTGATGTTTGGCAGGTCATATAGTCTGCATTATTTGGAGTGATGATCAGAACCATATGGACTTCAGCATCCATTATGTAGCCTTTGTTGCATATTATAGGTTCATAGGTTCATAGGTTCATACTAGGCTATCTGCCCTAGGGCATTTATAAGCCAAGCCAGAGTATGTTTGGCTTTCGCCACCCATTTTAAATTAATTTTGCTATGCCCTTTTTCGAGGTTAGTATACTGTGCCTCTGTCTAACAGTGACACAGAAGTGATACCCGGGGTAAACCTACGATCTCCCATCCACTCATCAAGATTCCTCTTGAAAAGAGTCAATGAGGGACTCTGCCTAACCTGGACTGGGATTTTATTCCAGAGTGAAGGGAGCCTCTGGGTTATGAATCTGTCCATCCAGCATGTCCTATTTATTTCAGTGCTGAGGTTCAAGTCTCTCGTGCGTGTAGCTCGATGGGATTTGGATTTTTGAGGTGCAGCATGTCCCTTAATTCTGGGTTGGACATGGCCTTATCGTCAGGCACAGGTCACCTCTGAGCAGGCGGTATGCCACTGAGTAGAGCTGGAGTTTCTTTAACCGGGCAGCATATGGCATCTGTTTGAGCCCTTTGATCCTCTTGGTGAGGTACTTTTGGGGTCTTTCCAGTTGCTGCAGGTGTTTGGTAAGGTACATCCCAAAAGGGGCATTGTACTCAATTATGGGCCTGATGAGGGTTGAGTAAAGAGGCACGATGACCTCCCTAATCTAGATGTGAATCCCTTCATGATTAGGTGGGCTATATAAAATGTTTTTCTAACCACTTTGGCCACGTGGTTGTCAAATGAGAGATTGCTATCAACTTGGGTCCCCAGGTCCCTAATTACGTCTTCTGTACTTAATGGATTACCACCTATGTGGTAATTTGTGGGCACTTTGTTTTTGCCAAAGGGGATGACTATACACTTTTTGGCGTTTAGCTTGAGGCCATGGCTCTGGCACCAGTTGTCTGTTTCTATGAGGCCCTTTTGGAGGATGCTTGTGTCGGCTGGAGAGTCGATTATGGCACCCAGTTTGCAGTCATCTGCGAACTTGGTCAGCCACAGTCCTTCCGTGTTGACCTGTACCTCCGAGAAATATATACCAAACAAGAGAGGTCCCAGGACTGAGCCTTGTGGGATGCCATTTGTAACTGGTTTGGAGTCTGACATGGCTCCAGCAATTCTAACCATGTGGGTTCTGTCCTTGAGCCAGTTTGCAACCCATCTAGTGACATAGGGGTTTATATTTAAGCTGGTGAGCTTATCTATAATGCCCGAGTGTGGTATTGTATCGAAGGCTTTTGCGAGGTCCAGATAGGCTGTGTGGACCACCTTCCCTTCGTCAATGGCCTTGGTGACTGTTTCAAAGAAGTCAACCAGGTTTAAGAGGCAGGATCTGCCCTTAACAAAGCCAAACTGGGTAGGATCCAGTGTCTGTAGGTCCCCAATATCTTTATTTATGAGGTCCATGATGATCCTTTCCATAGCTTTGCAGACCAAGCTAGTCAGGCTTATGGGGCGATAGTTTCCAGGGTCCGTTGAGGCACCACCTTTGTGGAGAGGGACCACTGTTGCTGTATGCCACTCTTTGGGTACATATCCTGTAGTAAGGCTGAGATTGAACAGTAGTTTTATGTTTGGGTTTAGCTCTTCTTGGAGTTCATGTAGGGCAGCCTGGGACACCGTCTGGTCCCATTGATGCTGTGTTTTTGCTTTGGAGAGGCGGCTCCCACCTGAGCATCTGAGATGTCAGGGGCAGCACTCTGCTGGGATAGATATTTGCCCTTTAGGTGGGGAGGGGGGGAGAAGTTTGCACTGAACCTGTCAGCTAGGATGTTGGCAATGTCTGTGGGATCAGTGTATTTTTTGTCATTTTGGACTAATTCTGAGCATATCTGGGAATTCCCACCCAGGTTCCTAACATAACTAAAGAAAGCCTTGTGATTATCCTTAGTGTCCTGTGCAATTTTTCTCTCGAAGCTGGCCTTTGATGATTTTATGAGTGCCCTTAGTTTTTTGCTAATACTGATCAGAGATGCCTTCCCTTTTTGGGATTTTGCTCTATCATGTAGTAGCTTCCTCCTTCTATTGTATAGTTTGTTTATGGCTGGGGTCCACCAGACAGGTCGTCTGCCTTTGGAGGATTGGGTCTTGGTTTTATTTGGGATTGCATGATCCATGCAGTCCTGAAGGTGTTCATAGAATGCATTTATAAAGGATTCTGTGGTCTGGGCCGTATTTTCCACAGGCCCGGGGGCTTTGAAGGATTCCACCTTGGTTTTGAGGAGTGTGAAATTTGCTTTAGAGAAGTTTTTCACTGTGGTTTTCTGGGCAGGGGGTGGGGTCGGGATGTGAATATCCAGTGAGATCAGTTTATGGTCTGATCTTACCAGTGAGGGATACACTTCTGGTCTGGAGCATAGAGTCCCCATGTTGGTGATGATCAGGTCCAGTATGTTTTCCCCTCTTGTGGGAGTGGTAACAAGTTGTTCCATAGCATTTGAGTTTATGAATTATAGGAACCTTTGGGCAAGGGTGTTGGAGCTAGAGTAGTGCTCCCAATCTATGTTTGGGTAGTTGAAGTCGCCCAATATAATGGTGTTCGGAGAGACCTTCATATTTTCCTGTGTTCTCAGGAAGGCCGAGTGGGGTTCCTGGGTTTGGGAGGGTGGTCTGTAGCAGGCTATAAATTGGATGCAGTCTTCTCTACAAGATTTGACTGTAAAGGATTTCTGCATTTAGTTAAAAAGCATTATTCTAGCAGTTAGTGCAGAGCACTGAATCTCCAACTTGCTAATGAGCTGCTTCCTGTGACAAGGGTGCAGGGTTTGAATCTTTCCACCTTCATTTAACTACTGTGTAACATTGAGCAATTCACTTAACCAGATAGTATTTTGGAGCAACTGGGAATTTGGATTAGGCTCTTTAGTGGTCTTTTAGACGGTATGCCTAGTAACTATGAACCTGTTGTCATTGTTTGCTAACCATCCCCTACTGCATAGTTGATCTACTTCAGGAAATGTTATGGTAATATCACCAGGACACCATTGTAATGTAACATAGGTGACTTATTCTTCAAGGGTGGAAGACACTAAAATTGTAGGTAAAGCAGTGAAATGCAAAGTTATTTGCCAGTAACAATGTCTGCATTAATAATAGCTCTATTTGATGTAGAACTATACAGATGACATTGACTTATGCAGAGATTGTGTATATTGAGTTAACATATGTTACCGGGTGGGTAATATTTCTTATGCTCTCATAAATTCTCTTCTATTTAAACTGTGCTACACTTGGCTTGATCTTATGGTATGATGCTAGTAATCATTTTATGGTTCAATGTAGATTATCCAAAGTTGCCAATAATGTACATGTAACTTATTTATTCATAACAATAAGAGTATACACCATCAACAAAGAGGATATAACTGCTGATGGAGTTAGGGTGGGGCTCTGTGGATAAAACTATCTTATGCTCTTTCTCGTCATTTTTAAACAGTCTTTAATCTGGCTTTGTAGGACTAGTGTGTGTGTGTGTGTGTGTGTGTGTGTGTGTGTGTGTGTGTGTGTGTGTGTGTATGTGTGTGTGTGAATTAAGTAAGAATATTTTTGCTACTGTGTGTTTCTGTGAAACAAATTTGAAATATGTGACTCTAGTCATTATTACTTTTTTAACAACATTTGAGAAGGAAGCACTCAACACTGTAGCTATAATTGCTGGGTTTGGGGGATATTTGTAGATAAAAATGATCTACCTTGTTGAGCTGATAAAGTTTAAAAAGTAATTAGTCTGTTTTTGTAGGACTAGTGTGCATTTGTGTAAAGCAAATTGGAATACTTACTGTAGACACATCCAGACATGTGATGCATGAACAGTCAATTTAGTGGCCATAATTGTTGAGTACACATAATAGTGGATTATAATGACAGCAGTTTGAGTGGCCTTTTATGGTTAAAATGTTCTGAAATGGGTAATTTTGTCATTAATGGTTCATTTTGTTTCACTGTTTACTGGCAAAAAATGTACAAAACTACAAACTTAAAATTCACTCTAACAAATATTGCTGTACTATACAAGAAATATAATTTAAAACAATTAGGAAGGTAAATTAAAGAACATATGCATTTATGCATAGTCCTAAAACTGTATGGAGGGGCTTATGGTTTGAAAACAGCCCGGGGACCAAGGTACACAGTCCACTACTGGCCAAATGCATTTCAGTGAATGTGAGTTTCAAGGGAAGAGATGTTTACTTTTGCTTCTGCTAAATCTGTTTTCAATGAGCAACTCTTCTGTTTTAACAATTGGCCAACAGTGTTTAAGCTATGAATTTTGAGATGAAGGTTTTAAATTGAAATCCACATCTCTGCAATCATTGCAAAAGTAAAGAAGAATATAGTATACACACTGTCTGCTCTGAACAGTGTTTATAGTAACAGGGGGACAGAGCCAATAGCTGAGGGGGGGGGGGCTGGCCCATTAACCTGCCTAGGGCCCCATTTGACCATGATCTGGCTCTGATGGCACTGTCAGGAATCTAATCACCTGGTGTGGTAGTAGAATCTACACTACAGCCTTCAGTCTAACAGCACCAAATACAAGTGTACTACTTATTAAGGCACTGTGCAAGTGCATACATGTGTTTTTGATAAAGCAGGCAATGAACATGAATTACATAATAGTATGTGTGTCTTAAAATAAGTAAGCAATGAACATGAATTATGGTATAATGCTATAGTTAGGATCTCTGCTTCACAGAATGAAGGGCCAGGATTCAATCCCCGTTTCCAAGGATTGTTTGTAGTTTGCAAATTCAATGTGTCTTTATGTATGGGTTTTTCATTGGGTACTGAGGTTTCCTTGTACTCTTCCAAAACATGCTGGTTGATTGACCAATCTAAACTGTCCATAGAGATTGCATTCCATAGGTTCATAGGTTCATACTAGGCTATCTGCCCTAGGGCATTTATAAGCCTAACAAGAGTGTGTTTGGCTTTCGCCACCCATTTTAAATTAATTTTGCTATGCCCTTTTTCGAGGTTAGTATACTGTGCCTCTGTCTAACAGTGACACAGAAGTGATACCCACGGTAAACCTACGATCTTCCATCCACTCATTAAGATTCCTCTTGAAGAGAGTTAATGAGGGACTCTGCCTAACCTGGACTGGGATTTTATTCCAGAGTGAAGGGAGCCTCTGGGTTATGAATCTGTCCCTCTAGCATGTCCTATTTATTTCAGTGCTGAGATTCAAGTCTCTCAAGCGTGTAGCTCGATGGGATTTGGATTTTCTGAGGTGCAGCATGTCCATTAATTCTGGGTTGGACATGGCTTTATACGTCAGGCACAGATCGCCTCTGAGCAGGCGGCATGCCACTGAGTAGAGTTGGAGTTTCTTTAACCGGGCAGCATATGGCATCTGTTTGAGCCCTTTGATCCTCTTGGTGAGGTACTTTTGGGGTCTTTCCAGTTGCTGCAGGTGTCTGGTAAGGTACATTCCAAAAGGGGCATTGTACTCAATTATGGGCCTGATGAGGGATGAGTAAAGAGGCACGATGACCTCCCCTAATCTAGATGTGAATCCCTTCATGATTAGGTGGGCTATATAAAATGTTTTTCTAACCACTTTGGCCACGTGGTTGTCAAATGAGAGATTGCTATCAACGTGGGTCCCCAGGTCCCTAATTACTTCTTCTGCTCTTAATGGATTACCACCTATGTGGTAATTTGTGGGCACTTTGTTTTTGCCAAAGGGGATGACTATACACTTTTTGGCATTTAGCTTGAGGCCATGGCTCTGGCACCAGTTGTCTGTTTCTATGAGTCCCTTTTGGAGGATGCTTGTGTCGGCTGGAGAGTCGATTATGGCACCCAGTTTGCAGTCATCTGCGAACTTGGTCAGCCACAGTCCTTCCGTGTTGGCCTGTACCTCCGAGAAATATATACCGAACAAGAGAGGTCCCAGGACTGAGCCTTGTGGGACACCACTTGTAACTGGTTTGGAGTCTGACATGGCTCCAGCAATTCTAACCATGTGGGTTCTGTCCTTGAGCCAGTTTGCAACCCATCTAGTGACATAGGGGTTTATATTTAAGCTGGTGAGCTTATCTATAATGCCCGAGTGGGGTATTGTATCGAAGGCTTTTGCGAGGTCCAGGTAGGCTGTGTGGACCACCTTCCCTTGTCAATGGCCTTGGTGACTGTTTCAAAGAAATTGACCAGGTTTAAGAGGCAGGATCTGCCCTTAACAAAGCCAAACTGGGTAGGATCCAGTGTCTGTAGGTCCCCAATATCTTTATTTATGAGGTCCATGATGATCCTTTCCATAGCTTTGCAGACCAAGCTAGTCAGGCTTATGGGGCGATAGTTTCCAGGATCCGTTGAGGCACCACCTTTGTGGAGAGGGACCACTGTTGCTGTACGCCACTCTTTGGGTACATATCCTGTAGTAAGGCTGAGATTGAACAGTAGTTTTATGTTTGGGTTTAGCTCTTCTTGGAGTTCATGTAGGATGCAGCCCGGGACACCGTCTGGTCCCATTGATGCTGTGTTTTTTGCTTTGGAGAGGGCGGCTCCTTGAAAATATTTTTTCCAATTTTCTAAGTTTCATTCATGTATTCTGTTCCCATTTTCATGGACATTCATTATGGCTTTTATTTATTTTTTTATATGTTTCTGTATGTGACATGCTAGCAACAATGGAAACATACAGAAGCATTGAACAGTAAACTTGGCAAAGTTCATAAGCAGGTATTTCTTCAAAAATCTATACATTTTCAAACTAATATAAAGCTTCATCCAATCATTTACTTCTGTTGTTATGTAACTGCTAGATGCAAGGATAAAGGCAGCAAAAAAGAAAAGACACAATGTGTAAGTGAGAGTACAGAGCAAAAACAGAAACTTAGATCCTTCAGAATATTCATGCCCCTATTGTCCAAAAACGAGTCTACATGGCCATGTATATGCATGTCTTCATTTTCCAGCAGAGATAGTCAAGCTTCCCGATAGAGCCATTAAAATGGCATTCTTAAATATGAAGCTACTAAGCAGTCATGGAATGACAGACAACAAGCAACTTGTAAGACTGGACACCTACCATTTGATAACTAAATTAATTAAAGGTCAAATATAGTTAGAAACTGACAAAGAATGCATGCTTGAACATATGTATTGATATATTTTGAAGCACCAGAACCAGGATATATATATATTATATCCAAAAGTGGTATGGTGGGAGCAGATACACTGATACATGTTTATTGTTTTTTAGCTATGATTTCAGTTTCCCACACTACACTATGGGCCAAATTTCAAAATGGCTCTGGCATGAAGTAAAATGCTACAGCAAGCAGTTACTCCATACCTGAGTTTAAAAGTGAGGTCCACTCCAGATCCCATTCAGCATATGAAGCTCTATGCCTGATTCCAAAAAGAGAATTGGGCTCACTAGGCCAAATTAATTCAGGGATCCACACTGGTGAGGGCAAATGTTGCTAATGAGCAAAGCTGCATTGTTGGAGATGTTCACCGAACTCAATAGCAAGCTTTGGCAAAGCCTAAACTACACCTGCATCTGGCACCCTGATATGAAGCCAGACTGTCAGCAGTACTAAGTTCCAATTAAACAAGCACAACAATTCACTTTAAACCATGCAAGTATGGCATTTAATTTTAACAACAATAACAAACAATTATAGTGAGCGTTTTCATGCACAAGAAGCTTTATTAAGTCTTGATAAAGTGCCTTGTGCATGAAAATGCTCATTGTAATTATTTGCTGCTTTAGCTAGAATAATGCATTTACATAGTTTTCAGTGCATTGTTGTGTTTTTTGATTGGATTTTATTTGGTGCATTGACTTTACTACTGGCTCTGTTATTTTGTTTTTTTGAGTACTAAGTTCTACTTGCTGGGAGAGATGTACTGCATGGTTCTGGAGATAGAGCAGGTGAAGCATGGGACCAAACACATGCAGGGTTAGTTGTACTGACTTCTCTGGGGAGGGCTCAAAGTGTTATATTTGTTAAAAATTCCTTGGCAAGCTAGTAGCCCTCCACGTCCATACCATTGTACCTGATGGGGAGAATGCATTCATGAGCTCACCATACAGATGGAGGTCCTACACAGATAATGTTATCCCAAGGGCCAGGGTGGAAATCTCCTTTTGGAAATGGGAGCTCTCTTTTCTGCTGTTCCATTTCTGTTGGAAGCTGGCCCTTTAAGTTTCCTCATAATATGCAATTTTTGGATTCATCCTTTCCTTTCATTCACCTCTTTCCATTAACACAGAATGGCAATACTATAAAGTAGTATTTTCTTTGAACATTTTTTTAACATAATGTTAATATATTCTTTCTGTGATACCTGCTGACTTTTATTAGTTACAAACTGCTAAACTGACTTTTATATTTTAGTCTCATTTCAGCAAGAACATTGGCTTGATTGCTTCCCTTTGTTTACATTATAAGACAAAGATTAAATGGCCCTCCCCCCGCACACACATAGAGACACATATGCATTCACAAAGCAGGTAATGTGATAATTTTCCAACGTACATAAGTTAACATTCCACAGAAAACCAAATTAGAGCTCACAGAGGTTAGAAAATCAGATACAGACTGATGAGAGAAATAATTAATACATTATTTCATTATACCTGACACTCAGTCTTAGGAATCCCATTAAAGTGATGTAAAAGTACTATGTTATGGGATGAACTTGACATTTTCATGAAGTCACCCTTACTTGAGGGCAGCTGCGATCTTCAACAGAGTGTTACAAAGAGGACTAAGTAGCTGTCTGGTCAAGTTCTAGCATTCCTTATACACAAACTGAGTAAAAAGAAATTGCAAAATACATGCATGCCATTTGGGGATTTCTTTTCTTGAAGTATACTTAATGGAATTTAAAATCTCCAACTGTGTTCCCGCTTGATTTTTTTATTTGTTCAACTATCATCTCCTTGAAAGAAAGACTGCAGAGAAAGTTGATCTTGCAAGCGCATCAGGAACATTTCCTACAACCTCTACTTTTGGGTTGCATTCATGCTTTCTGCAGTAATATAGGGTAACTCCTAAGTTAAACAACCATACACATAAAAGAACTTGGTTTAACTGGAAAAAATATTTTCTTTAAGGTTGTGCTACTGCTGACTTTGAATGTATCAGGAGGGGTTGTGAGGGGATGGGTTCTTGCAAAATTAAATTAAATATTCATTTTCAAAATATTTTGATGAACTGCGTTCACAGATATTTTATTTGTTGCTTTCTTTCATCCAGTTGAACCTGTACGCTGTGCATACCCAGTTCCTTTTCTTAACTCCATTTCGTTGAATTTCTGTGCACTGATCACACGGTCTGTTATCTATTTGGCAAGCTCACTAATACACCTCTTCAAATGCCCAGTGTCCAACATCTACTCATGCATAAGTATCTTTTTCATGAAAGGAGATACTGCTAGTCCAGCTATTTGGAATTTTGTAAATAATTATGTCATTTGTGAATATCAACATGATTCATATGCTTGTGTTACAAATGTATTAGAACAGTATGTCATATAAGATGGTTTGTAGAGACATATATGCTGAAAAGGTATTTTACAAAGTACTGAGCTTAAAGATGTATCCACAGTGTACCCTACGGGAAAAGAACAGAAATTTATATACACTACTGTAACTGTTTAAATGTATATATTTTAAAAGAGGAAACTGGAACACATGAGGTTAAATTGTAAAACTTCAGAAAAATAGTTGAAATTAAATTACTTTATGGCTGAGCCATAAAAATGATGCTATCTTTCAGTTTCAGTGCAACAGGAGACATAATGTCTGTACTAGAGAAGTTTTTTTGTATTGTCTTTAAATGTGGAGGAATGTAAATTATTTTACGACTTCCACCATTTGCCAAAATATCTGAGGCCTATGTATTTTCACATTTAGATGCTAAATGCTACCATCTGGCTTCAATGGTTGTTTTGAGCCTGAAAACTGAAGTCAGATGACAAGAAATTATGTTATTCTGCAAGCTATCCCAGCTGTAATATTTCAGATATTAATTTAAGAACTCTCTGAGAGGGACTGAGTATTCTGTATTTTGTCTTTGACCTGACAGGAAGACCCATTCACCATATCTGCCTTGCTTGCTCTTTAAGTAAGTTAACTAGACTATAGTAATTCTCCAGATATAATCTAGATGTAATCAGTTTACAAACTAACCTCATAATTGATGGTGACTTTCATCCCAACACAGGACCAACTCCATCTGATGTAACCAGCCCAATAAATAATACTCCCACTAGACTGCAAACCTTAAAAAAAGCCTCCAACTCTCTCCTGATCTGTCACCTAAATATTAGAAGCCTAAATAATAAGATCCATTACTTGCATGCACTCATGGCAGTACACTCCCCAGATATACTATGCCTTACTGAAACCTGGCTTATGCCAACCACCGCTGACAATGAAGTTATATCGCCTGGTTACAATATTTATTTTAAGACTAGACTGCACATCAAGGAAGGGTGGGGGAGGTAGCTGTTTTATATAAAACTATACTTAATGTAACTATTTCAAATTCCCCACAAGCTCCACAAACTGAAAATGCAGAAATAGTAATAACAAAACTACAAATCAACAAACACAAATCTATAAACATTGGCTACATTTACATTCTGCCAGGTAACAGCACTAATACCCTTGAGGACATCCTACAGTGGGTGCCCATAAACTGCCCACCAGAAACCATTGTTCTCAGAGATTTTAATATTGACTGGAACATCTGTTCCTCAGACTTCCCTACCACCCACATAAATTTATATGATTTCACCCAGGTCATATCATCCACCACTAGAATTAGTAAGCCCAGCAACAAAGAAAGCATACTAGACTGGATTCTCATAAGTAACCACCCCCAAATGTATAAAGCAGGCACCCAACCTGAAGAAATCAGTGATCACTTCCTAACTTATATACTCAGGCAAAAAACTGATATCCCTCAAATACCTAGCTTTAGAACTTTTAGGAGCTATAAGAGCTTTAATCAAACTGAATTCCAAAAGGAACTTCAGGCATGTAACTGGAATTGTCTAAAATTACTCCCATTAGATGAAGCAGTTTCATACTTTAACTCCACATTTGTTACAATCCTTGATAACCATGCACCGACCCGGACCATCAGAACCAATAAAAAGTAGCACTATGGCTTTCTAAAGAAACAAGACAAAAAATTGTAAGTAGAAATAAAGACTGAACTTCTTGGAGAACCAATAAATCCCCAAAGGACCAACTTATATATAAACAGCTAAGGAATGATACAAAAAAGTCCATTGTTCTAGATAAAAAAACTATTACTGCACCCTACAACAAAAACACCAAAATCGACCACAAAAATTTTGATCCAGTTTAAACAATCTTCTCCACCCAGGACATACTACTTACCCTACCCCCGTGACTGCCCTCCAAAAACTTCCAGAAATTATTGTCAACACCTTTAACACTTTTACGGAAACTATACAATCCCTTGCCAACCATCTAGCACCCAATAACCCAAACCCAATTGACCCCATATCCACCACTCACCCCTCCTTTAACTTTCAACCAGTACCAATATCATTTATCAGACCTTTAATTAGGAAACTGAAACCCACCACCCTATCAGCAGACCTACTCCCCGCTGAATATCTTTAAAAAGCGGCAGATGTATTAGCATATCCCATTTCAATATTAATCAGCAGAACCATCTCAGAAGCATATATCCCCTCCATCTGGAAAATTTCCCATGTCATTCCTCTCCATAAAAGGGGGATAATTCCACTGAACTATCAAACTACTGGCCTATTGCCATTTTGTCCCCTCTGGCTAAAATTATAGAAAAATGTATCCATAAGTAACTTTTGCATTACCTTAATCTGAACAATCTCCTAGCCCCCTCTCAGCATGGATTTAGACCCCACCATAGTACAACCTCAGCTCTTCTTTCCTCCTCTCAGACAATAAATCAATATCATAATAATAACAAGCTCTCCTCTGCCCTCTTTCTCAACCTATCCAAGGCGTTTGACATGGTAAATCATCAACTACTCCTATGGACACTAAAAACTCTTGCCATAGATAACCTGGCAATATGCTGGTTTCAATCCTATATAAATGGTAGACAACACGCTGTGCTATGGAAGGATAGCATATCCTTCCTATTGCCAATCACCCTTGGAGTGCCTCAAGGGTCTATACTAGGACCTCTTCTATTTTTCATCTTCATTAAAGATCTCCATACAGTCACCCCAAAGCAACCTGCATTCAATATGCAGATGACTCTACCCTAATCTGTTCTGCCACCTCCCTGATAGACCTACAGACCTTGTCCCAAAATACCTTTAACAAAGTTGAAAGCTGGCTCACTGACCGGCGTCTTCTATTAAATCCAAATAAAACAAAACTGTTACTCTTCACCGCCACTCGGAAAGCCCCTTTGCCATCATTTACCATAACATCTAACAATGGCACCATAATTTCCCCAGGATCTACTACAAAACTATTAGGTGTAATAGTTGACAATAACCTGAAGTTTGATGCCCACATCGATAGAACCATTAAAACAGTCAATAAGAAACTTGGCTCTTTATATAGGATTAAGCCATTCCTAAACCCAACTGCTAGGTCAGTGATTGCCCGTACACACTTACTATCAACCCTTCTTTATATCTCCTCGATTTATACAAATCTAAGTAAATCTGACCTCAATAAACTCAATAGCTGCTATAATAACATTGGCAGATTTGCCACAGGTTCAGCATATAGAACACACCATTGTCTTAACCTATGGTCCCTAGGCTGGCTAGAGTTACCCTCTCAACTCCAGTATACCCAATTAACAGTTGTTCACAAAGTCCTGTATCAGTCTGAAAGCACGCCCATTCTCAAAAACATAATCACCCCCTACAATAACCTAAAAATACTCCGTTCTTCTTATAAAATGCTAATACAAACTGTTAAATCCAATAACTCAGTGGGTGAGTCATTATTTTCCAACTCTGTTGGCAAAATCTGGAACCCCCTCCCTGCTGAACTTACGGCAGTCCACTCCATGATCCAATTTAAAACATCTCTCAAAGCACACCTAAAAACTCACTGGTTGTGCCCCTGTACAAACCCAGACTAGCCTACTCACTATTAACTCTGTATTACCACATTCCCTGGCTACTTGTATAAACTGTCTTATAATAAATCGGATAAAATCAGCTATCTCATTCTAATGTATTATACTACTGAATGAAATGCTACCTTGTTCAGCTTTGTACTACTATAACTGTTTATGTTTTAATATTAGAATTAATAATTGTAATGTTTTTATGTATGTATTCCGACAAACCTGGAACATGTATCTGTATGTAATTGTATAAAAACTCCAACTGTTATGTCTTATGTATCTGTTTATTTGGAGCTTTTCTCCCCGGGTCTCTGCTGAAAATGGACCTGTATCCAGTCTGACTTTCCCAGTTAACAAATGTAAAATAAAATAAATTAATAAATAACAATCAGGAATATAACAAAGCTTAATTTAGATGATTTTCTTTATTTATTTGGTACTGTCCTGCAATGTTGTTTTAAATATTTCCTGTGATTTTGAACTCTGATGTTACTACAGTGATTATATACTGAGTATTTTCTTGTTCTTCTATTATTTATTATTAAATATATTTAAAGTCTTTTATTGTGGTTGATATTTGTGAGACATATTTAAGTTCTGAGAGTACTTGCATATTTATTTGGTGACACTGTGGGCCACTCCTAATAGCCTTGCTCTTGGTCAGACTACCATTTGTATTAACAGTAACATTACACAGTAAGATTGGACACCGTTTGTTAAGGGCCTTAAAGTAGCCGATAAGGAGTTGGCTGGTGGCAGTAATAACTACCTTATAGTCTGGGCTGAAGGAGGCATAGCTAGTAAGCCTGTGCCAGCCTTTCCCAGGTGTGTGTGTATGTATAAATCAAACCTCAAAGAGTGTGTGTGTCAGCTACTTGGGCAGGGACACAAAGCACTGGTTGGACAGAGAGGGTGCTGGAAGTCTTGGCTTGGCCACTCAGCTGAGATCTTAACTCTAGCTATGCCAATGGGGAGTCTTCTTGGGGATTTGGAGAAAGAGGGAGAAACTAGCCCCGGACTCATTGTGGTCTCTGTGTGCTCTTAAGGGAAACTGCACTTGATGCAGAAGGCTGCATAGGGAAATACTGTGTGTGTGTGTAACGTGTCATCCTCCCAATGTACGTTCCCCACTGCTGCTAGTAGTGAGGATTGAGGCTTCTTGATTACTGTTGCAAGTGGTGGGATATCACATCTTTTATACTGTAATAGCTGCCTTTATTTTCTATATGAGTATAAACTAATTAGCAAGTGTACGCGCAATTGTTAATATACATTATTTAATGTCTGTTCATGTATGTTACTGAGTGTCTGCTTAAAAATATTTGTAATATGTTAGAGCTTTTCTTACTGGGCCTCTGCTGAAACAGGTTTTGACTAAACCCAGTTGAACAAACCTAGTAAAAGCACAATAAGAATAAATAACATAACAAGGGGAGATATAAATGGATATTTTAACACTGATTTGCTCATGCTAGAACATGTAGTAAATAAAGTTGTGGGTCAAAGCAGGGATCACTGTAGTGAATATATAGATCACAGCATGGCTGACCAGTGTGTTTGAGTGAATTCATTCTTCTTGGTCTGGTATGAAGGGAAACATGAAAAGGTAGTGTATAAAATGTTAAACCATTAGCTTTGAAAAACACTGAGTGTGACATTGCAGTCCTTAATAATACCATCACCAGCACATCATTTTACATTTCCCATAACCACATTAAAAAGAAACATAGCCCCAATAAGAGGATGTCACTTTTTGTGAGTGTAATCATGTCCCAAGAACCCTGTGAACAAACATTAGCTCTCCTCCATTCGCACACCTCCCACTGGCCCTATGACTGAAAGAATAAAGGCTGTGATTTTCAATGTGTCT
The DNA here is from genome assembly GCF_019279795.1 of Protopterus annectens. NCBI lineage: Eukaryota > Metazoa > Chordata > Ceratodontiformes > Protopteridae > Protopterus > Protopterus annectens. The sequence goes on along the minus strand of NC_056727.1, from coordinate 533,633,776 downwards.
GCATTCCAACAACACATTTAATTCTATTTATAACTACTATTCACAGCACACTAATCACCTTTTCATTTTAACATTCACACATTTCACTGTTCCTGTAAATGAAAACCTTTCCTTATTAGCATACTTCATTGACACTCAGATTTCCCTGGCTGAAAACTGCTGGTCATTTTTTTCTATTTCTCTCTCTCTCTCTCTCTCTCTGCGTACACTGTTAATGCAGAAAGATTTAACTCAAAAGTTCTGTTTTCTTCATTAAAGGGTATGTTATATCTTTCCAGATCCTTAGTTTAACACAGCCCTGTTGCAGATGCTCAAGTTATAATTTGTACTACAAAACAGGAAATATGTGTTTACTATCTATCTATCTATCTATCTATCTATCTATCTATCTATCTATCTATCTATCTATCTATCTATCTATCTATTAATATATTAGATATAAATGGATACATACCCCCACACACACACACACACACACATATATATATATATATATATATATATATATATATATATATATATATATATATATATATATATAGGTTTACCATTAATATGTTGATTGCATATAGTCTAATATGCACATCGTCGACAACTTTATGTGAAACCCATACTGCCGACTTTTCTGGATGCCAAAAAAAAATTAACTTTGACATTTACGACTGCTAAAAACAAGTGATAATATGGGTCAAGAAAAGGTGAGATTTTATGGTCCAGAATATTGTTCAACTTTTTCAGTGGTAGGAATAAGGACTTTGCGTAAGTGGTGTTGACAATGTGCAATTAACATTTTCATGGCAAACCATACATACACACACACACACACATATATATATATATATATATATATATATATATATATATATATATATATAGGTTTACTATCAATATCTCGAAAATCACAATAAAAACGGTACTAAAAACTGAAGTCTTTAACCGAATCTTCAACTACCCGAACGGCCCTATTGTCAAAAAACAGCTGTTAAAGCTGAAAATGTCGATAATGACATTTTACGGCATTAACAACAATGCCACCTTTGCCGTAACGTCCTAATCCCTACACCTAACTTCCCATTTATGCAGGGGGCAAGCCCCCCTACACCCCCCCAACTTAATATTCCAACTCCGAGATCGCACTACAGTGAGGAAAGGGATGTATTTCCCTAACCGCACTGTACCATGATCCCTTTACATGAGTGAACGTTATATATGCGAATGCACAGTCCGTTCGCAAATATGACATTTGCTCAAGTCACCTGCACACATATGAAGTATTCGAACATCTGCCAGTCTAATACTTCATAGCCGTGCAGAGCAACATTTTCATAGTAAACCTATATATATGTGTATATATATATATATATATATATATATATATATATATATATATATATATATATACAATATATAATATATACAGCTAAAGAGACAAAAGTTAAAAAATAGATCTTTTTATTATGTTAGATCTGTCTACGTTAACACTATACCCACAACATTATAATGGTACCACATAAATATCAACCAAGATTTTACATCTGGTAATGACACATTGTTGGTAAGCCACCTCATGTTATGCCTTCAAATGTGAAGATATACAGGTTGTGGTCTCAGTACTACAGGATTTCAGAGACAATATCAAATTAAGGCATCATTCTGCAGTATCTAGTCAAAAATATATTTTTACGAGTCCATGGGTCTCCAGTGCCTACCATAAGTGCATTATACTGTGAACTACAAGTGCTGCTGAGGTGTCATGGTACAACTTATACACACTCTTTTTTTCCTTGCATCTTCCACTGTGATGCCATGTGGGACAGAATGCAATTTTACGAATATTGGAGAGGGACATTTTTAACTACATAATGAAACAAAAAAGTATCTAACTTCTACACCTGAACCAGTATTGCGTGACTGGGTGTACAGTAAGAGATGATTTCCAACTCCTTATGGCTCTGCGTCAATTTTCTGTGAAAAAATGACACACACCTTTTAAAGTGTATTGCTGCACTTGCCATGACAACTGTAAATAACAAACCCTTAAACTGTGTTAAATCTTCTTACCATAGACATATAATATATACATTTTTGGTGCAAAAAATGTGTTTATTTTATTTACTTATTTATTTACATTTTGTTGATTGTGATAGAGCACTGACCACAGCAAGGCTAATTGCAGACTCATCACAGGTTACCTATACTGTAACAGTAATAAAATAGTATTTAAAGCAAAATATGAATTAAAACAAATGCAGAATAGAAACACAACACATGTATCCTTGCAGTTAGTTGTGTTAGTAAGTACTGGCTCTTGACCAATTTCCTGAAGCTGAAAACTCCTGCTGTGACATCATGAAAGACTGAACCCACAATGCCTCATTGCTTAATGTATAGGTTAATGTAGTTCCATGCTAAATGCAACCAGAGTCTTATATCCTAGTAAGACAAGTTGTTAGCTATGTCTCAGAGGTGGAACATGAGACATTGAAAATTAACTGGTGACACTTTATAAGTTTATTAGTAAGTAAGTCACTGTTATGGCCGTGGTGCTGCAGTGGTTAGCATTGTCACTTCACAGCAAGAGGTTCTCTGGTTCAATTCTCATCTGGAGCACCTTCTGTGCAGCATCTGCATGTCTTCCCTGCAGTCAAGTGAGTTTTAAAGACATGCAGGTAGGTGTGTATGTGTGTGCCTTGTGTGAAGGCTGGGCACCGGGCTGTCAACTCCACACCATAAAAACACCGCTGCCAATCAATCTGCGGACTGGTGATCCACTGTGGTGACCCCTAACTGGGAAAAGCTGAAAGACAGTTTTTTAGTAAGTAAGTAGCTGTTCTTCTAAATAAGTACTTTTGTCTGACAATGTTTTGTTGATTTATGTAAATCATTGTTAACATTTTTATGTTTTGTGAATGTGGTTGTAAAGAAAAAATTGAGTAGACAATGAAAGCTCAAATATCAAAAAATATGCCATCCCATTGTCTTTTTTTTCTAAACCACTTGTAGGTTTACAAGCAGGAGTGCAACTGACAAATAAAATGAACTGTAAAATAAAAATGCCTAAGGTGTACTTCAATGTTAATGAATGGTTGTTTCCTTGTCACAGTATAACACTTTCTACCTGCCCAGTTAGTTATGTAAGAGTATCAGTTTCTCACTAAGACTTTGAATTATTCAGCAAATTGCTCCTTACTTATCTCACTGTCTACAAGCTGTGCAGGTTTATGCTTATTCAATATATAATGTTCACTCATGGGTTGTGTAATGTTTACCCACAGTTGCTGTGGTTTGATCATGAGAATATTGCTCAAGCTATAGAACAAACCCAGCCTCAGGTAAGTCTGAGTTACCCACACTCAGTATTACATACAGTATACAATGATATTATTTAAAAATAAATAATCTTTATTTTAAATAATGTTTCTATGTTTTACAGCTTTATTTTTGTTCTCTGACTTCTTGTACACCGAAGTATCTGGTGATGTCTTAGCAATTTACTGTACATGTGTATGCTGGTTTACGTGAAGACAGTTAAACGGTAAATTACTATTATACCATGACCCCCCATTAATATTCCAAAACGTGCACGCTGATTGGCCAGCGTGCATGTTGTAAATCGACTTATACTAATGGAAAAAGGTCCGGTCGCCCGGACTTTTTCCATTAGTATAAGTCTTTTTTTAAAACACTGTCTCGCTATGTTAAAAGAGTTTAACATAGCGACACAGGTTTAAAAAAAGCAACGGAGATCTCCACTGCTTTTTTTAAAGCTGTCTCGCTATGTTAAACTCCTTTAACATAGCGACACAGTGTGTAAAAAGCAACGGAGATCTTGCTTTCTCCGTTGCTTTTTTTTAAACCTGTCTCGCTATGTTAAATGGGTTTAACATAGCGAGACAGCTTTAAAATAAGCAACGGAGATCTCCGTTGCTTATTTTAAAGCTGTCTAGCTATGTTAAACCCATTTAACATAGTGAGACAGGTTTAAAAAAAAGCAACAGAGAAAGCAAGATCTCCGTTGCTTTTACTGCTATGTTAAATGGGTTTAACATAGCGAGACAGCTTTAAAATAAGCAACAGACATCTCCGTTGCTTATTTTAAAGCTGTCCCGCTATGTTAAACCCATTTAACATAGCGAAACAGTAAAAAAGCAACGGAGATCTTGCTTTCTCCGTTGCTTTTGGCCACAGCTCTGATGTACTGCGTAGGCATGTGCAGTACATCAGAACTGCCGTGGATACCAGACTGCTGCAGAAGGGCAGCAAAGAGGCATTATACAATGCCATTATTTAAGAAAAGTAATTGTTTCTTTTCTTAAATAATGTCATAGTATAATAGCAATAACCCACTTCTGTGTGTGGGTAATGCGGGATTTACCCACGGTTGTCTTTGTTTGGTACGCCAACCGTGGGTAAATCCCACATTACCCACACCCAGGCGTGGGTTATTGCTATATTATTGCTGTTTTCTTACAAATATTATATAGATGGATTGTGCATGCATATGATTACATGATCTGCAACTGTAATAGTTCTGGTTTGTATCGCTCAATTTATAGTAGGCACATACTGATGAATAGCTAATTGTTCATATTTTGAAAACTTACTTCCTTTGTATGATTAATTTTATCAGTACCTCTACATCAGACTGAATATTCATTTTGCTATTATGAACACAACCATTTAGTGAGTTCCAAATCTTCTCAAAATCAAATTCTCTTACTGATACATTTACTTATTTGCTAGAACATGACTGTTCTCAAATAAGCATCGCCTCTTAATAATATTGTTACTTTGTGTCATTCTAGCAACACTTTTAAATACAGACTTGCTTCTCCCTCTCATATCTCCTTTGTAACCTACATCTTTCTGTTGTATAAATACTTGTCCTTAATCACTGAAGTGTGAATCTTTCACTACTTTCCTCAGAAATGCTTCCTTTGTGTTTTCATACAGCTCTGCAATCAAGTATAAAATCTAAGAAATATGAAACATCTCGTTTTACTTTGAGCAAAACTACAATGGAGCATAAACAGGTGGCCTGTTTCTGCAGTTTGCTGCTTGTGGGGAGATTTTATCACTTCACAAGTGGTGCAAAGAACTTCAAGTGCATATTTTACTGTCAGCTGTTTAGCCTGTCACAGATGTGGATGTTTTACAAACAACACTCAGTCATTTCCAGTCTGTGAGAACATTGTGCCCCACGTTTCAGTTTTATCTGAAGTCATAAAAGGTCACCTGTGCAACATTTACAATAAGAATTTTGATCAACAAAAATGATTTATCTGTTTATTTGATTACTTAGTTACTAACTTGCTTATCATTACAGCACTTTTTACCTCCTTGGCAACTCTGCTTTTAGGTGGACCTATACTGTTCATTGGTCCAATATGTACTAGTCTGGGATTTAACTGTTGTAGTTAAGGAGAAAATGCTGGCATTCAGGAAGAAAGAAAATTGAGAAATGCCATGTTGGCCCACTAGCTGAAAACAAAAAGACACCAAAATGCAGATGTGATGTAATACCTTTTATTAGACCAACATAGGTTTAGCAATTACTTGAGCTTTCAGGCTGGCATGAGCCGTTTATCAAGCGTTATTAAGTTACTGATGTTGACACCGTGCTTATAGATCATTGGTAAAGTTTTTTTTTTTTTTTTAAATTTGAAAATGTAGTTTTTATCCTTAGTTACACCAGTGGAGCATACCTCTCAACCATCCAGATTTTTGCAGAATGTCCAGATTTTTTACTCTTATTTTTGGTCTGTTCCACATAAAATTTTTAGCTTTCTGGCAAATCTCCGATGATTGACATCAGTAAATAATGACAGGCATTACAGTTTCAGACTTTATAACATTCAGAAAATGCATGTTAAGAACCTGTTATCTGTCAACTTTTTAAGTTAATAAGAACAATATTTAAAATTGTCCCTATTTTTGGGCCTTTGTTCCCCATTACTTTTGGCTTTGTCCAGACTTTTTGTGCTGCAAGGTTGATAGGCATGCAGTGGAGCTATATTTATTAAGAGGTTTTACATTGTTGTTCAATCAACACCAATATAACATTTCTAAGTACTGCAACACAAAGTGCCCAGTTTCTGTTGTGGAACAAAGCATAGTATATATAATTTCTCATTAGCCTATGTAGCTTGAGGACTCCCACTGCCCAAAGTATGGGATCAGACGGGTCTATATTAAAAAGGTGAATGCATACTTACCCGAATGCCTAAACGTCAACCCGTCTTCAGTGAACTGCGAAAACATCGATCGTCCAGAAGACCAAAAGTGGAAAGGTCAAATCGTTATGGTTGGCCTTCTGCAGTATAGCTCCGTAAGGTAAGTGTGCGATAGTTACGAAACTTAGGGTTAGGGTGTGGGTTAAGGTAAGTGCATAGATGGTAATGTATGTTAGATTTAGTGTAGGGCTTTGTTAAGTGTATGTGTGTGGATTATTTAGTTTGTTTGGGTTTAGCTTTTTAAGGTAAGTGTGCGATCGTTATGGACCTTAGAGTTAGGGTGCAGGTTAGGGTAAGTGCATAGATGGTAATGTATGTGAGATTTAGTGTAGGGCTTTGTTAAGTGTATGTGTGTGGATTATTTAGTTTGTTTGGGTTTAGCTTTTTAAGGTAAGTGTGCGATAGTTACGGACCTTAGAGTTAGGGTGCAGGTTAAGTTAAGTGCATACATGGTGGTATATGTAAGATTTAGTGTAAGGTTAGAAGTAGGGTTTAGTTTAGGATTAGAAGTAGGGTTTTGATTACTGTATGTATGTGGTTTATTTAGTTTGTTTGTGTATGTAGTAAGTAGCGGGTGGTGGGGTGGGACAAGTATGACAGTTCGATTTTTTAAATTTCACGGTTTAGGGCGTTCATTGTTTATGAGGTTCGATGACGACGGGTCAATGTTTAGGTATTTGATGAAGTAAGCGGTCAACTTTATAATATAGACCCGGATCAGACATGATGTAAATGTTTGGGGTAGCATGGTATCCCAAGTTCAAGTTCTTCTGGAATCCAGCTGAAGTAATATGTCTTTGTGGACATCTGAGAATGGCAAAGCAAGGGGACTCACTAAGCCATTATGCCCATTAAGCAATCTTTGTAACTTTGTGAGCAAATAACAGCATGTTTAGAGAAACACAATGTAGTGCTGCATTGACACATCAGTGTTAGACATTACTCTCATTAATTATCATGGTACACACTGGAAATTACTAGTACATACCTGTGTGATAACTGCTATGAATTATTGATGGATTCGCTTTGCAACAGCTGTCTCTGGATTGTTTGACATTGCTAATACCATATTTTAGGACTCCTTTACATGAAACATCCCCAAGTAACTGCTTACTGGTGTAGTCCATAAGCTTTTCTGCATAAGTATGACTTTGGCTCTCATTTGTGAAATACAAACAGCATGCAAACTCCCAATTCAGAGTATTCTAACAGGGGCTGGCAGAGCTCTATACTCAATTTCAAAAGGTTAATCAGACTTCCTCACCAAAATCTTTCACAGAGAGGTAAGTCTGGAGAGGCTTGCCAATTTGCAAAGCCAAATTACTGGTGAAGCCCATTGAAATGAACGGGCTTCTTGAAGAGGCAGAAGTTCCACAGTTGGGTAGAACTAGGTACTGCAGGGAGTACTGGGTGCAAAACTGGACTACCTTTAGTACAGAAATGCACAAACAAGTGGAACTATACTGCAGTTATCAGGAATTGGGGGGGGGGGCTACCTGGGACTATGCTCATGCATAGTAATTGTAATTGTTAACCATCACCTAAACTCTTGAGAGAGTAGCCTATTCTACTGTCAGTTTTAAAAAAAGTTTACATTCCCTGGTGAGATAGTGGCCCAATGTCCACATCTCTCTTCTTGGCTGTGGTGAATACAGACACGACAACTGTGCTGACCATCATGCTTGCATTCATTAGCCAACCCTACAGATGGTGCTGTGGCACTGAGTGGCCTCATGGCTGTGCAGCTCCACCTGTAGTTTGGAGCTGGTCAGTATTAGGTCCATAATACTGATGAAGATGGCCTATTGGTTAGCTTCAGCAAGGCTCGGTGTGTCCGAGTCCTCAGGCAACTTTTGTACTACACTCATACTAGGTAATACTGTTCATGAACATTAAACATTACAGAATGGCACTGTCTTGCCTGGAAGAATTGAGCCCCCATTTAGTGCTGGACAGATCCCATCCTCTGGGATGATATTGTCTGAGGAAGCAAGTTGGATTTTCCTGTTCAGAGTAGTGAGAGTAGGAAGGCAGAGGCCATGCACTCCTGCTACACTGATGTTTTGGCATTTTGTCCCTAGTTTTCATACATTCTTGTTTATACTTCACTTTCTTTAATATCATTTATATCTATGCGAACAGTGGATCTTGTCTCCTTTGTTCTGTTGTATGTTGTCTTGTTTTTGTTCTCCTCAGTTCCTTTTTAATTCTTTTATTATTTGTAGTGGTGCTGCGGTAGCGTTGTCGCCTCACAGCAAGACATTGTCGTGTTCGATTCTCAGCTAGAGCGTCTTCTGTGTGGAGGCATGCATGAATGGGCATGCCTTCATTGAAGGTTGTGCTTCAGGACTGGTAACTCGGCATGTAAAAATCCACTACCAAATATTAGCGGACCGGAGTTCTGCTGTGGCGACCCCTGACCGGGATAAGCCAAAAGACACAACATTATTTGTAGATTGTTAGTTTGTTTTTTTTATTGTTTTTACATTTTTTTCTTTTGCTGTATCACTATGATATATGTGTGTGTGTTTGTGTGTGTGTGTGTGTGTGTGTGTGTGTGTGTGTGTGTGTGTATATATATATATATATATATATATATATATATATATTATATGGATTCACTTCAGAATCTTGAAATTCTGAAACATCGAATTTCATATGATCGAGACCATATGACCGATGGCTGCACCCCCCAACACCCCCCACTACCTAAATATTCCAACTCCGAAATCGCACTACAGAAAGAAAAAAGGAAATCTCCCATTCCGTGCTGTATGCAGATCTCCGTTCACAATGTCGGGATTCCAAACGTTCGATCATATGGTCTTGGCTATATGAAATTCGGTCTTTCAGGATTTCGGCATTGTGAAGTGTTCCCATCCATCTATATATATATATATATATATATATATATATATATATATATATATATATATGTGTGTGTGTGTGTGTGTGTGTGTGTGTGTATAATCTTAATTTCTATGTAATTTGGGTCACTTCCACGAATGGCTGCTGTTACTTTTATTTTAATATTCACTCCCTCCCTTTATGTAAAATGTGTCCAATATATTTGTTATTATAGCTGATTCTTATATCTTTGCATAAAATTGCTTCCTCTTCTGTACTTATTCCAGATATGTGGTATGTATACTCATGCTGTTGAATTAAAATTCCTTGCTATTAATGCCTTATCCAGGAGCAGCATTCTTTTCAAAAAATTGCTGGCAATCCATTTCTTCCAGAGGGAAGCAAATCTATATATAACCATAATTTCCAATTCTTTAAAACTCTTGCAGCTATTTTTCAATCCTGCTCCATTTGTTTTCTTAAATGTATTAATTCATCACCATAATATCGTCCTTACTGTATGCAGCTCTTCCTCTTCCATTTCTGTCTGACATTAAGTTATAGTGCTTATTATACCCTTTCAGCTCCATTTCCTATGTTTGCCATCAAGCCATATTTCAGTTATTTTTCTTTTGTCTACATTTTAATATAAATCACCATTCTATATCCCTTACTTTTTCTTAGACTTCTGAAACATTTCCACAATGGCAGTTGAGAAATGCAGGCCTACAGTACTTCTTGATGTTTTATTACCAAGCCCCCTACTAAGCAGTTTGTGAAATGCAAATAAACTCTGCAAAAGGTTTCTATAAATCCATTAATCCAAACAATTGAATCCTAGTAAAACAACAGGCTTCAGTATATTTCATTACTTCTAACTCTCAGCATGTTCCAGGAAAAGGTAGTGGCTCTAAGACTGCATCCTTAAGTATTGTAACAGTATGAAAAGATGAAAAGCAGATATCTATGACAGTGAATGAATGAGTACAGTATAGCTGACTGAAATTTTGAACAAAAAAATGAACGAAACCAAAGAGAAAATTACTGCAGCACCCTAGAAAAAGTGGTCTCTCAATAACTGAATATTCTCTGTTGTAGCTACACAGGTTCTTATGTTTCTAATCCAGGACATCAGCCTCAGGCTCCTTTCCCACCTTCCCCTAATACACAATCAATCAACAATGGACAGATCTATAAACTAAATGCCAACAGTGAAGTTCTGTTTTTCAGCCATAGGACCAATCTACTAGGACCTATTCTTTTCTGATCTATGGAACACTGATTATTTGTTGCTTTCAGACAACTTCTAAACAACGTTTCTGAGCAAAGGAGCAAAGTGTGCCTGTGTCTATTGATAATTCATACATTTTATTCCTTGTATTTTTATAATGCCTGTATTCTCCTTTTAAATCATTATATAATTCACTGTTGAATCTAAGAAAGTTATGAGTTTTCTACTGTTACATAGCTTGCTATGCTCTTAACTTGATGTCTGTAACTGCATACATGTATTTAATCACTTGTGTTTTCTGTAATGCATAGCCTCCTGAGTCATTTGAGAAAAATGTCCACTAGTACCTGCCTGTCATCCCAGTTAAACTCTTATTATTAAGTCTCATGAATCTTTGTTTTACAATTCATTTTATTTCTGATTATACGATATTAAAGCAACAAGTAGTTTAAGAAAATGAAGATTATGGCATTTTGTTATGTTTTAGATTCACCCTTTACTCAGTTGTTCTTTATGACCACACCTACAAAATGATGTCAGTGTAGTCATTAGCAGTGAATTACATAAACAGTGAAGCATTATGGGCAATTACAAGCACAAACTTAACTTCTTCAGAACAGCAGCTACTTATTTCAACTTTAATTTTACAAATAAATTGTTACATATTTTAATTTTTAATATCCAGTGTTCCACCTGTGAGATGTAGTTGACAACCTAACAGGAAATTAAACTCTCTTATTATTACAATTAACACGGAACTATAGCAGCTTAAGTACTAATTTAAGTAGTCAGGCATTGTGGTTGTAGTTTTTCATGATATGAAGGTAGGAGTTTTCAAATTCCAGAAAGTTTTCAAGTCACAGTGCTTATAAACCAACTTAATATAAAAGTAACACAACCTTTTGCACCAAAAAGTGTATGATTTGATATTGTATGTGGTAAGGAGGTTACACACAACTGTAATGTTTTTTTTTATTTGCATTTGCTATGGAAAGTGCTCTATAAATAAATATAAGAATTAATTAAGCTCAAAGCATTTTCAAGTAACATTTCATTGTTTTACTAAGATAAATATAGTTTGAATCATAATTTCAAGGACCTTTGAAATATAAAGAATAGCATACAAGGCAATTTTGTTATGTAGAGTTTGTAGTGATTTTATTCTCTACTAAGAGACGTCTCTGAAACACAATTCAGTTTTGAGGTTACTGGCTCATTAAACTGAAGTGTTCATCTAGCATCACATCTGTTGTTTCTTTCTGTTTGTTTTTGAATAGTTTTCTTATTGTCTTTATTAAACACAAGGGGCAAGATTCACGAAGGCTTGCACAGTGTCTAAGAGTAGTGTAAGACTCCATGCAGCCTTCGCGATCCAGGAACAGCCCAAAGTCCGTGTAAGAGACCAGCTAAAATGTCTCTTACACGGAGTGGGCGTGGATAAGCTAATCACCTCACTTGCAGCCGAATAGCATGCAAATGAGGTTGATTAGCGATCCAGGAAGCCCAAAGCAGCCCGTGTAAGAGCTGTTTTAGCTGCAGAAATGTACTCAGTTGACAACTGAGTACGTTTCTGCAAAAGACACAATGGAGCAATGTCAGCTCCAAATAAAGGGTGCATATGTGTCAGGCAGCATGCCAATGGCCAAATATGTGGCCATTGGCAAGGTACCCCCATGCAAATATGAGAAATAAATTTTTTTTTTTCGGCAATCACCGGTGTTTAAACGCAGCGCAGCCCCGCGCAAACGGGCTGCACTATATAAAAACATAAAAATGAAGGTTATAAACCCACAAATGTGGGTTTTATGCAATACATGGATTTACAATGCAGGGACCAGCAGACCAAAAACAACATGGCCCCCGTTTAGTGGTTGCTAAGGGGGGAAGCTGAGTCTAAGAGATGTAACTAAGCATTAGTAGGCAATCTGATGCAAATGAGTGTTAGGATACTGAATTCCACTGTCACATAGCAAATGAGCACATTCTGAGTAGTGTAAGAGATACATAATGGGGAGGAATAGAGTAGGAGATAGGTGACATCACAGGGGGGAATGGCAGAAAGAAATGCAGTTCATTGGAGGTCAGAGTTACATGACAGATGTCAGACACATATCATGGAAAGAGAAGTGCCACAACATAAGCATGGGAAAGTCAAGAAATGGAAGGTGTACACTGTTGCCTACACCAAAGTTTCTTGCTGGGCGTGCATGCGCACGTGTGCACACCATGAAGCGCGAGTAAGACAGTGTGCGCACATGTAAGGCAGACTGAGCATGTGGGAGCGTGTTGGGAGATGTTTAACACTGTTTGCGTGGGTGTGCGCGCGTTTTAACCCGAATAAGCAGATTCTGAACCGTGTAAGCATGTGTGCGCACATGTAAGCCACTGTGAGTGTATTTCTGCTAGTATGCACGCTGCTCCCCCTGAGGAAACAGAAAGGAAAAAGGAAGCAACAGAATTAGTAGGAAGCTAGCAGGGAATACTGCTAGAGCTAGCATGTGAAAACAATTAGAAGCAGGCAATTACACAGGCAGAATAGTAGCTCAGCCAAGCACTTAAAACTCTGCAAACAGCAGTGCAAGATGTTTCTCTCAAGAGACACTGCAAGACAGGAGTAAGCTATTAGAAGTGAAAACTGAAAAAGCTGAACTCAGAGCAAAAATGTTAGTGGCTGCCATAGCTGTCATAATGAGACATAGGTGACTTGCTGAGGGTGGTGACAATGCAGATGGTGCCAGACAACCCACAGTGAGGAGACGGAGAAGAGTGTACAGGCCCAGGGTCACCTACCACGGGTTACATGAGCTGGAGATAGTAGAGTGCTATAGAGTGGACAGAGAGCTCCTGCAGCAAATAGTGGAGCTGTGCAGGCCATGCCTCACACACAGAACCAACAGAGGGGAACCCATCCCAGTGGAAACCAAGGTATGTGTTGGCCTAAGAATACTAGCAACAGGTACCTTCCAGAGACCAACTGGTGATATGATGGGGATATCACAGGCATCAGCCTCCAGGGTACTGCACCAGTTCCTGGATGCCATGTCAGCACATGTCGGTGATCATGTATATTTCCCCAATGCCCGTGAGGTATTGGCCAGCAATATGCGTCTCTTCCAGCAAATAGCGGAATACCCTGAGGTAGTGGGTGCAATAGACTGCACGCACATACGCATCAAAGCACCAGCCGGTGAGCGGGGTAGGGCCTACATTAACCGCAAGGGCTTCCCCTCCATCAATTGCCAGGTCATGTGTGATGCCCAGGGCATAATAATGAACGTGTGTGCTGGCTGCCCTGGGAGCTACCATGATTCCCACATCTGGCATTTGACGCAGCTGTACCAGACATTTGCCAATGGGGACATCCCACACGGACACCTAGTGGGGGATGCAGGTTATGCACTGGAGCCGTGGCTGATGGCACCCATCAGAAATGCACACACACCTGAACAGGAACGCCATAATGAGGCACACGCACAAACACGTAATGTAATAGAGCATGTGTTTGGGTTGCTCAAGTCACGGTTCCGGTGTCTGGACACATCTGGTGGAGCCTTGCAGTACACACCAACTACATGTACCCAAATTGTCATGGTATGTGCTATGCTACATAATATGATCTTGTGAAAACAGCTGCAGCAGGACCAGCATAGGGCTGGGCCAAACACCCCCCACCATTGCCAAGGCCATCACAGGCAGAGCGTGACTCAGAGGAGGAACAACCTGAGCCTGCCCCAGTAGGCAGAAGGAGGCGTGCCCAGTATGCCCTGGCCTTGGCAAAGAGGCAACGCATAGCACATACACTGGCTCAGTAGGAACCCTGGGAATGATACCCCCTCTGACTCACTCAAATAATGACAGGGATGTCTAAAATGACATGACCTGCTCACAAACATGTACAGGGAGTGTAATATGTGCATCCGACAGAGGCAGCCCTGCAGCACTACCTGAGGCATGAATGCCATGTGTTAAGTAATGTAACACCATGTACTATATGCACACCTGAGGACCGTGACTAACATCCTACCCTCACCAAGCATCATGCCACAATATGACAATGAGATGATCAAGTGCAATAATTGGCTGAAGTATTGCAGTTATTCAAAGGGGATCCAATGTGTGCCAGCCTGGGATGACATGCTGAGCATGACATGATGCTCCACCTGCTAGAACTGGCGTGCACCTATCAGTGCAGGCCGTATGGATACTGACAAAGGCTGTTGTTACCCACAGCATGCCCTGAATACGTAAGGCTCAAAACACAAACCTACCTCCATAGGTATCAGAAGGGATAAGAACCTAGATGTAATGCTACCCAATGCCAGAAGTCTAAACAGCAAGATGCATGCAGTCTAAACTCACCCAGTATGGAGAATGTTGATATCTGTGCTGTAACAGAAAACTGGGTCAAGGCTCACAACAGCACCCTAACACTACCAGGTTACACCTCATACTGTGCTGTTCAGCCTCAAAACATGGAACAAGCTACAAAAGGAGGGTGACTAGCAATAATTGTCAAGGATAACCACACCCCCATGTTGGTACCACAACAAGAAGCAGCATGGACTAGCCATGATCAAGTAACAGTGGCTAAAACTGCCCCCCAGTTTATAGCCTGCTACAGACTACCATCCCAACACCAGGAACTGCACCTGGCCTATGTTGGAATACATGAATATATCAAGTCCTCCAAACCACATTATATTGGGTGACTGAAAATACCCAGACATAGACTGGGAGCATTATACTAGCTCCAACACTGTAGGACAAAGTTCATAGAATCCATAAACCAAAATGCCCAGGAACAACGTACCACTCCCACAAGAGGGGTAAGCATACTGGATGTGATAATCAGCAACATGGGTACTGGATGGCAAGATGAGAAGTGTATTGCTCACTGGTAAAACCAGACCATAGAGTAATCACACTGGATATACACATCCTGACCACAGTCCCTGGCCAGAAAACCACAGTGAAAAACATGTGTAAAGCAAAATTTGCACTCCTCCAAACTGATGTGGAATCCATTAAAGGTCCTGTGCAGGTGCAAAATATGGGCCAAACCTCAGACCCTGTTATACAGGCATTCCATGAACACTGCCTGGAATGCTTGGATTATGCAATCCTAAATTAAAACAAGACACAATGCCATACACGCAGGCATCTGGCATGGTGGACACCAGCCATAACCAAACCATACAAGAGAATGAGGAAGCTACTACATGATAGAGCAAACATAAAAAAAGAAGTAATCACTGATCAGTAGTATGGCAATAAAATATGTCCACACATACAATCCACTAAGGCCAGCTACAACAAGTTGAATCTGTGAATCTTGAGGCAATGTTACACCTGCCCCAAGTACACAGACAACCCCCAACTCCCCCCAAGAAATACAAATATATGTGAGAGATGCAACCATCTATCCAAACTGGAGGCTGAGCTCCCTCAACTCAGTACTCCCAAAACTAGTCAGGAGGAGAAGGTAACCACACACACCACAAACCCAGTCCCACATAGACCTATCACAACTGCAAACCAAAGACATAAACACAGAAAAACATTCATGGAGGCCCGAATTACAAACACACCACACCAACAGAGGCCTCCAAAGCAGACACCCAATCAAACAACCTCCAAACATAGCACATGCAACACATAGTACACAAAGCTGGTGTGCCAAACAGTCACAGGCCAGAAGGAGAAACAACATGCCTGATACAGTTGTAATAGGTGACTCCATAGTGAGACATGCTGCTGTCCCGCACACCAGACTGAACAAGGGAAAGGGTACAGTAAGCTGCCTGTTGGCTGCTACAATACCCCACATAACACAAGTATGCAGGTCACCCCAAAGCAAGTAGAAATATGATGCAGTCATAGTCCATGCTGGTGTGAATGACCTGAGATGTACCTCCCCGGACTACATGAAAAGAGACATAGATGAGCTCTCCGATTATGTAGTCCAGGCCGGTATGACACTGACCGTTTGCAGCATCCTACCCTCACCAAGAATGATGCCACAGTACAAACACAGAATGATCAGTTATAACAAGTGGCACAATTACTGGTGCCATTCCAAGGGGATCCAATGTCTGTCTGCTTGGGATGTCATGCTTGACAAGCCATGCAGCTGTTCCAGGGATGGCTTGCACCTGTTACCCCTGGGCGTCTGGATATTGGATAAGGCTTTTGCCACCTCCATAGAGCCTTTTGTAGGCAAGGCTGAAAAGACTAACCCACCACCCTACAAAACATAAGTGGAAAGAAACATAAGGGTAATGCTGACCAATGCCAGATGTGTAAACCTCAATATGCATGCTCCCGAGGCCATCCTCAGTATGGAGAACATCGATGTCTGTGCAGTGACAGAAACCTGCTGCAAGCTTCCTGACAGCACACCAGCACTACCAGGTTATACCACATATCATGTGTTATGGCCCCAAAACCTGGAACAAAACATAAAAGGAGGGTGAGTATCCATATTCAGCACAGACACCCATACGTCCAGGTAACTGACAATGCACAAGGCATTGGAGTCCACCCATGTGCAACTAACCATAGGCAAGACTGCTGTACAGTCTGTAGCATGCTACAGACCACACTCTCACACACAGGAACTCCACCCAGCCGTCCTGAAGACACTGGACAGTATGAATGTCCCACCAAATACCAAACAAGGTACTCACAAATTACCACATAGGTGGTAAACCATTATGTATGGAAGGAGTAATCAGGGACCTAGGGACACAAGTGGACAGTAACCTGTTATGTGATACTCACATTGCTAATGTGGCTAGGAAGACTGTCTATATTGGACACCGTATCATGAAAGGATTCACATCTACATCAACAGAGGTCATTGTGCCCCTATACTGTTCTCTTATCAGACCCATAATCTAGTACAATGCCTCATTTGGGATGTACCTTACCTGACACCTGCAGCAGTTAGAAAGACCTCAAAGGTACCTCACCAAGAGGATAAAGGGTCTCAAATATATGTCATATGCTGCCTGGCTGTAGACACCCCAGCTGAATGCAGTCACATACTGCCTACACAGAGGCATTGTATGTCTGTTGTACAAGGCCATGTCCAACACAGGAGTAATGGACATGCTCCACCCCAGAAAACTCAAAGCCATCGGAGCTGTGAGAGTGAGAGATGTCAACCTCAACACATAATGAAATAGGATGTGCTGGAGGGACAGATACATAACCCAGAGGCTCCCCACACCCTGGAACAGAATCCCACTCCATGTTAGGCAGAGCCCCTCACTGACACTCTTCAACAGGAATCTTGCCAAGTGGATGGATGATCGTAGATTTACACTGGGGGTCTTCACTGTGTCATGTCCATACAGAGGCACAGCAAAGCAAATCATAAATGGCCATAATATTCACATAGCAAGGGGTGGCGAAAGCCACACACACTGGCTAGGCTTACAAATGCCCTAGGGTGGATAGCCTAGTATGAACCTATGAACCTATGAAGATACAAATTGTACAGGACACTAAGGATAATTCCAAGGCTTCCACAACTGATGGTAGGGACCGTGTTGGGAATTCACAGATATGCTCTGAATCACACAAATATTACAAACAACATACCAAACACACACATATTGCCAACATACATCCTGACAGGTGCAGTGCAAACCCCCCCCACTAGAATGCAAAATATCTATCCCAGCAGACTGCTGGCCCCCTGACATTGCAGATGCTGAGGTAACAGCCAGCATCTACAAAGCAAAACACACAGCAGCAATGGTATGAGATGGTGTCCTGGGCTGAGTCCAACATGGACTCCAAGAAGAATGGAATGCCAAATCAGACTACTGCTCAATGTCAGCCTTACCACAGTATATGTACCCAAAGAGCAGTGTACAACAACAGTGGTCGTTCTCAACAAAGGTGTTGCCTGAATGGATACTGAAAACTACCACACCAGAATCCTGAGAAGCTCGGTCTACACAGCTATGGAAAGGATCAGCATGTATCGCAGACATAAAGATATTGGGGACCTACTGACACCGGACCCTACCCAGTGTGGCTTTCTTAAGTGCAGATCCTGCCCCTAAACATGTTTGACTCATTTGAAACAGTCATTAAGGTCATTGATGAGGGCAATGTGGTCCACACAGCGTAGCTGGACCTTGCAAAGGCTTCGATACAATACCCTACATGTTCATTATAGATATGCTCACCAGCTTAAATATAAACCCCTATGTCAGTAGAGGGGTTGCAAATCAGACCAAGGACAGAACTGACATGGTCAGACATGCTGCAGCCATGTCAGACTACAAACCAGATATAACTGGCATCCCACAAGGCTTGGTCCTGGGACCTCCCTCGTTTGGTATATATGTCCCATAGGTACAGGCCAACATGGAAGGACTGTGTCTGAACATGTTTGCAGAGGACTACAAACTGCCCACCATATCTGACCCTCCAGCTGACACAAGCATCCCACAAAAGGGCCACATAGAAACAGACAACTGGTGCCATAGTCATGTCAGCAAGCTAATTGCAGAAAAGTGTATAGTCAACCCCCGTGGATATACAGTAAGTGCCCACCAATTACCACATAGGTGTTAACCCATTACGTACTTAACATGTAATGAGAGACCTGGGGACACAACGTGATAGATATCCTGCATTGGAAAAACATGTGGCTGTAGTGTTTACAGAAACATACCATATACCCACCTAATCATGAAGGTTGTCAGATCTAGATAAGGGGAGGTCATTGTGGCTCTGCAGTCATCCTTCATCAGCGTTACAATTGACTACAATAGCCCCTGTGGGATGTACCTCAGCAGACACCTCCATCAACTGTAAAGTCCCCAACAGTACCTCACCAGGAGTATCAAAGAGCTTGCACAGATGCCATGTGTTGCCTGATTAAACAAACTGCAGCTACACACATTGCCATACTGCCCACCCAGAGGCAAGCTGTGCATGATGTATAAAGCCATGTCCAAGCTGGAATCAATAAACATGCTGCACCTTGTACAATCTGAATGGCAGTGAGCTATGCACATGAGAGAACTGAACCCCAGCACTGACATACATAGGACAAGCTGTACTGCATGATCCATAACACAGAAGCCACCCCCACTCATGAGTAAACTCCCAGTACAGGCTATCCATAGAGTCACTCATCGATTCTCCTCAAGAGGAATCTTGATGAGTGGATGGGAGATGATAGGTTTACCCTGGGTATCACTGTTATGTCACAGGTAGACAGAGGCACAGTATACTAACCATGACATATGTCATGGCAAACTCCACTTACAATGTGTGTCGAAGGACAAACACACTCTCCGACTAGCATTAGAAATGGCCTAGGGCACATCGCTAGTGTTTGCAAATGTACACCTATGTTGTGGAATACACTACCAATGTTGGACAAGCCTGGTTTAAGTAGTTCATATCTGAACATAATGCAACATGGTCAGATGTGCACAACTGGCCCCTAACCAGGCTGTTGTGCTCACTATGGAAATGTAAAGCCGTGATAGGACTAAAGCCCAGGATACTGTCCACCACAGTCAAAGTACTGAACCAGTACACTATACGGTACTACAGTGTTAGGTCAGTATGAAAGGATGTTGACAACTGTATGCAAAGTATCCCATGCAAACCCTGCAGGCACAGTATAATCCCTGTTGTGTTCACACACAAAGCAGTCGGACAGTAACTACACAACATGACACACAACACACAACCATAAGCGAGATATTTGTTGAAGTTCACACTCATCCACAAATGTGGTGGGCTGCAGAGTTCAACATATGGAAAGCTCACACTGGGCATGCTCACACACTGATAAATGAGACATATGTCAGACAACATGCCATGGGAAGGCTGAACTGGGCATGCTCACACACTTAGGCCAAATCTCAGTTTAGCAGTTGGCCACACATATCTGGTATTTGTACGTGTTATTCCAGGAACCAACCACATTACAGCAATCTGCCCAGTGCACACAGTTAAATGACTACAGAGACATACGTGATATAGTGGATCCCTCCCATATGCAAACATCTTCCACAGATACACAAGTTGTTCATACAAACAGGGAATGCTATGGCAATAAAGACCTGCAAACAGTCTATCAGCAACAAATAATGTGCATTTGACAATTAAACATATGGGTGTAGAGGTCAACACTAGACTGTTTGCCCTAGGGAATGACAGCTTAGCCAGAGTGTGCTTGGCATCTGCCTCCTCAGTACAGTAGTCTACTGTGCCACTGTAAAGTAGGTCACATAAGGCACCGTATGAGGCTAGTGTGCTGTGCTTCTGTCAAGCAGGGACACAGTGGAGATCCCAGGGTTTGAATTTGCTAAGCCACAGCCATGTTGTTGGTGTGTGCTGGAAGAGGGTTGCTGAGGACCTCTAACAGTAAGTGGGCGTCAATAACAGACTGAGGGGAGCCTTATCTGCATTGTATGGACAATTTCACTGTCAACACTGTGTCCTGATGATTGTGAGGGATTGAAGTGTTGTGCCGGTACTGTTCAGAGATGTCCTCCCTCTGTGGGCTACTGCTCTACAATGTATTAGCTCACTCTGTTGGACAGCTCATATATGGCTGGTGTACATCTGACAGGTGTCCTGTTGTGGAGCAGTCATGGGTATATTTGGGATAGCATGATCAATGCAAACCTTCCACATGCTCATAGAATGCAATTGTCAAGGATTATGCAGAGTGGCCTGTATACTCCCCCAGCATGGGTCCTTTGAAGTCTTCCATCCCAGTCTTCACAAGTGTAAAGTCTGCTTTTGATAAATACAGTTTGTTTGCAGTGACAACCTTGCCTGGGGGTGGGGATGGGATATGGATGGCCAGGGAAAGGTGGGTATGGTCAGATATCAACAATGGTGGTCTACCTCTGGTGTGGAACAGTGAGTACCCATGTTGTAGATGGTCAGGTGCAATATGTATTCCCCCTTGTGGCTGTGGTGAGTGGTTTTGCCATAGCACATGGACTCACAAATTGTAGTGGCTGTAGGGTAATGTTGTAGAGGCCTGAGTAGTTCCCACACACAATATGCCTGTACCTGACGTTAACAACTGGAATGGTGTATGTGAACATCTGCATATCTTGGCACTGTGCCCAGGGAAGCAAAGTGTGTGTCCTGGATGTGGGAGGGGTGGTCAGGACTGGTTGTGTTGTGTGTTACAGGTCCTGTGGTCACGAAGCATGGTATAAAACATAACCTGCCAGTGCCATGTGCATATCTGACCCTGACGTAGGTGGCTGCAAATGCATATATATGCTATCCCCCACCTGACAGATAGTACTAGATGTACATACCTCTGTAGAAATAATGATGTCAGCACCCTATAAATACTGCAGGTGCAGAACAGATGCCCAGTAATCCGGATAGTGCGCTCTGCTAATGCGTCCGTCTCGAGTGTCATAACATAATTAGGTAGGGGTTTGAATTCTGCAAATGCTCAGTGTGTGTGCAAGTCTGTATGAAAGAAATGTCCCTTTTGGCAACTAGGAGAACACACTACAGGATGCACATTCCCCTTTCTAAACACTGATGATGTCAGCACCCTATAAGTACAGCAGGAGAAGGGAAACCTCATAGTAATGCGAATGGCGCGCTCCGCTAATGCATCCATCTTGAGTGTCATAACATAGTTAGGTAGGGGTTTGAATCCTGCAAATGACAAATGTGTGTGTTTGAATGAGTGGGGTTAGTGTGTGTGCAATTCTGTGTGAGGGAAATGTCCCTTCTGGCAACTAGGAGAACACACTACAGGATGCACATTCCCCTTTCTAAATACTGATGATGTCAGCACCCTATAAGTACAGCAGGAGAAGAAAAACCTCCCAATAATGCGAATAGCATGCTCTGCTAATGCGTCCATCTGGAGTGTCATAATATAGTTAAGTAGGGGGTTTGAATCCTGCAAATGGTAAGTGTGTGTATTTGGATGAGTGGGATTAGTGTGTGTGTAATTCTGTGTGAGAAAAATGTCCCTTTTGGCAACTAGGAGAACACACTACAGGATGCACATTCCCCTTTCTAAACACTGATGATATCAGCACCCTATAAGTACAGCAGGAGAACGAAAACATCCCAGTAATGCGAATAGCGCACTCCGCTAATGCGTCCGTCTTGAGTGTCATAACATAGTTAGGTAGGAGTTTGAATCCAGCAAGTGTGTGTTCGGATGAGGGGGTTAGTGTGTGTGCAATTCTGTGTGAGGGCAATGTCCCTTTTGGCAACTAGGAAAACACACTACAGGATGCACATTCCCCTTTCTAAACACTGATGATGTCAGCACCCTATAAGTATAGCAGGAGAAGGAAAACCTCCCAGTAATGCGAATAGTGTACTCTGCTAATACATCCATCTAGAGTATCATAACATAGTTAGGTAGGGGTTTGAATCCTGCAAATGGCAAGTGTGTGTGTTTGGATGAGGGGGATTAGTGTGTGTGCAATTCTGTGTGACGGAAATGTCCCTTTTGGCAACTAGGAGAACACACTACAGGATGCACATTCCCCTTTCTAAACACTGATGATGTCAGCACCCTATAAGTACAGCAGGAGAAGAAAAACCTCCCAGTACTGCGAATAGCGCACTCTGCTAATGCATCCGTCTTGAGTATCATAACATAATTAAGTAGGAGTTTAAATCCTGCAAATGGCAAGTGTATGCAATTCTGTGTGAGAAAAATGTCCCTTTTGGCAACTAGGAGAACACACTACAGGATGCACATTCCCCTTTCTAAACACTGATGATGTCAGCACCCTATAAGTACAACAGGAGAAGGAAAACCTCCCAGTAATGCAAATAGCGCACTCTGCTAATGTGTCCGTCTTGAGTGTCATAACATAGTTAGGTAGGGGTTTGAAACCTGCAAATGGTAAGTGTGTGCATTTGGAAGAGGGGGATTAGTGTGTGTGCAATTCTGTGTGAGGGAAATGTCCCTTTTTGCAGCTAGGAGAACACACTACAGGATGCACATTCCCCTTTCTAAACACTGATGATGTCAGCACCCTATAAGTACAGCAGGAGAAGGTATGTGGCATGGACAATGACTGAGTCATATGTGTCCATGCCTCTGAGTGACCTGTATGCTTGTGTTATGTGGTGGACCATAGTGCCCCACGGGCATATCACTGTGACCTTCACCTTGTCCAGCCTGGTGAGCGTGACCTCACTGTACCGGATAATAAAGGTACCTAACACAACTGTGGCAGGTGTGTTGTCTAGCTGTACTGGCTGTGACTGTTTGGCACACAGGATTTGTGTGCTATGTGTTATGCGTGATGTGTTCTGGCATAATGTATGCCTGTGTGCTAGCTGCAGAGGTGTTTGCCGCTCAGGCAGGATGCTATTCTTAGGCTCCACGAATGGCCCAGTGTGTTCACGTGCTTGTTTTGCTGTCAGTGTAGGTCTACATCAGACTGGTATTGTAGTCACTGTAGTATTTCATGCCACCTGACAGGTTATGCCAGTACTGGGTTCAGAGTGCCTAGTCCCCAGTTTGGCTATGTGGTTCCATCTCATACATGTGTTGTACGTCCATGTGTAGGGGAGAGGTTTGACTGTGTACATGTGGCAGCTGTGACATTGCCACATGACCCACATATTCCACAACTGTACCATAGAGGTGACTGATAACTGACCTTTGCACATGCTACCATAGTATTGTGATTGCCATGGTGATTAACAGCACATAGGGCCAATGGGGAACAAGATACATAGGGTCATAGGTTCATAGGTTCATACTAGGCTGTCTGCCCTAGGGCATTTATAAACCTAGCCAGAATGTGTTTGGCTATCGCCATCCATTGTAAATATATCTTGCCATGCCCTTTTTCGAGGTTAGTATACTGTGCCTCTGTCTAACAGTGACACAGAAGTGATACCCGGGGTAAACCTACAATGTCCCATCCACTCATCAAGATTCCTCTTGAAGAGAGTCAATGAGGGACTCTGCCTAACCTGGACTGGGATTTTATTCCAGAGTGAAGTGAGCCTCTGGGTTATGAATCTGTCCCTCCAGCATGTCCTATTTATTTCAGTGCTGAGGTTCAAGTCTCTCAAGCGTGTAGCTCGATGGGATTTGGATATTCTCAGGTGCAGCATGCCCATTAATTCCGGGTTTGACATGGCTTTATACATCAGGCACAGAATGCCTCTGAACAGGCGGTATGCCACTGAGTAGAGCTGGGGTTTCTTTAACCGGTCAGCATATGACATCTGTTTGAGCCCTTTGATCCTCTTGGTGAGGTACTTTTGGGGTCTTTCCAGTTGCTGCAGGTGTCTGGTAAGGTACATCCCAACAGGGGCATTGTACTCAATTATGGGCCTGATGAGGGATGAGTAAAGAGGAACGATGTCCTCCCCTGATCTAGATGTGAATCCCTTCATGATGGGGTGGGCTATATAAAATGTCTTTCTAACCACTTTGTACGGGGGGTTCAG